>NC_040030.1:11338651-11613617 GCF_000972845.2 Larimichthys crocea | reverse complement strand
ATTTCATAAACTTGTTTATATTTTTAATCATTCAAATTTGGCTGGGTGTTTAACAACACTTTCTTCTTTGCTCTGACAAAGTCAGAACACACGTTTATTCTTACACTACATGGATTTTGGTTTGCTTAAATAAATTGAAACGCATCTGAGAAAAGTAGGAAAAAATGCATGTAGACATGAATCCAAATATGTGAGTATCATTTACGTTACTGTTTTTAAATCATCAGTTACACTTATATACTTTAAAGACACATTCTGTTGTTAAGACGTGTGGGTGTGAGTTAGCTGGGTGGGAAATGTCATTTTCTCTGCATGTTAATGGTGCATCTGGGGCGAACGGAGGTGGTGGTTCTTAAAGTGAAGGTGTGATATTATCTGTTTTCTTAATGGTAGGTGCCTGCCTGTGATAATTGACACACTTACGTAATTGGATACTTTGTTAGAATCAGCGCCGGCCTGTAAATGAATATCTATCTGTAGTTTGTACCATGCACGTAACATAAATACACAAACAGGTTTACAGCATTCATTAGAGGAGTTGTCACACATCTAGTGCATTGAAGCCATATGAATAGTTCATTGGCGCTTATGATACTGTATGTTTGCTCTTCTTTAACAGAAAAGTCCTGGGGACCATCAAACAAGCCAACTCCAGTATTTGAAGCCATCTGAAGGCAGTCAAAGGTGCCTCTTTGGATAGAGAGAGAGAGTGAGAGAGAGCCAGCAAGGCATAGACAAGCAAGGAGGAGGAGGCTTCAGATCGGAGACGCCACATCTCATATGTTGCAAGGTGATGAAGTGCAGATATCTCCTCTTAAAGATATGTGCCCTGCGGACATGTGTGAGATTTATGTGTCTTTCTTCCTTTTTTTTTCTTCTCTTCTCCCCCACCTCTGTCTTCAAAACTCAAACGTGGTGCAACAAAAGGCGGTTTGAAATATTCTCATCCCCCCCGGAAGAATATTCAAGACGATTGAGTTGCAGGTTAAAATGTATATGCAATGCAGGCTATTAGAGCTGCACAGGTTGTTAATAAATTAACACGTGGCAGAAATAATTCAGTTTAGCGTGATATTCTGGGTGCCAGCTGTCAGCTGTCGCCTTGTTCCGGATAGAAAGTGACGCCGAGTGGCAACACGAGCAGTGAACTGTGATGTTTTAGTGTACCTTGCTCTTCTCTCAGCACTCTGACACAATAACTGCCTTTTGCTCGCCCAGGTCTGCTTTTTTTTTTTTGTCATTTTGGAAGAACAAAAGGTTTAATTAAGTGCTTTCAAAGAGAGTTGACACTAAGCATGCACGCACGCACACATTATCTCAGAAGGGGTTTGTGTTCGTGAGAATACTTTTTCTTCGCAGCCAAAAAGCTACTAACGTTCTGTGTTAAAGCACAAGATGCATCTTAACCCCGGCTTAAATTCATTTTTTTTTTTGTCAACTTTATTTCCTCCTGCCTTCAAAACATTGATAATCGCCATCCAGAATTGCCGTGGTCGGGGGAAGGAAGAAACGTGAGATAGTCGCTATGTTTCCGCTCCGTTTGCTTTGGTTGCTAAGCCGATGATTGTAGGAGGGCATCTTGACGTTCCAGGCGGGGATGCTACGTGACGGTGCCTTCCTCTCCTCGCCTCATCCCTGAGATTTGCATAGCAGGACCCAGGGGCTGACACTCTGTTTATGTAGCTCAAGGTGCAGTGGATATGTGAGGTGTCAAGTGACTCACGTCAAGTTTATAAGTGCCATTTGTTCAATCTGCTGTTAAATACTCCCGTCGACTCTCAATATCTTAAGACTGTATGCCCCGCTATCTTTAATTAACGTCGGGCTAATGTGCCACTTTGACTATCTGAGAGTTTTGTTTTCTCTAATTCTTGACCTCTCGCTAAGCTTTTTATTTGGCGTGTGAGGGTGGATACTTAGTGGATGCCTCAGAGTGGTGCAGGGGTTGAGGGAGGTCTTGAGGGGAGAGAACAAGTGCGTTAACTCCTTCTAATTCCTATTAGGTTTGGACACGCCGGCTGATCGCTCTCCTCGGCCCCCTGGCTCCAACACATTCAGCAGACCACGCCCCCACAGTCCTGGAGCTGAGAACACTGCTCATTTTTACCTGATTTTGACACCTAATTTCATAAACTTGTTTATATTTTTAATCATTCAAATTTGGCTGGGTGTTTAACAACACTTTCTTCTTTGCTCTGACAAAGTCAGAACACACGTTTATTCTTACACTACATGGATTTTGGTTTGCTTAAATAAATTGAAACGCATCTGAGAAAAGTAGGAAAAAATGCATGTAGACATGAATCCAAATAATGCGAGTATCATTTACGTTACTGTTTTTAAATCATACAGTTACACTTATATACTTTAAAGACAACTTCTGTTGTTAAGACGTGTGGGTGTGAGTTAGCTGGGTGGGAAATGTCATTTTCTCTGCATGTTTAATGGTGCATCTGGGGCGAACGGAGGTGGTTCTTAAAGTGAAAGGTGTGATATTATCTGTTTTCTTAATGGTAGGTGCCTGCCTGTGATAATTGACACACTATAACGTAATTGGATACTTTGTTAGAATACGGCCGGCCTGTAAATGAATATCTAATCTGTAGTTTGTACCATGCACATAACATAAATACACAAACAGGTTTACAGCATTCATTAGAGGAGTTGTCACACATCTAGTGCATTGAAGCCACATATGAATAGTTCATTGGCGCTTATGAATACTGTATGTTTGCTCTTCTTTAACAGAAAAGTCCTGGGGAACCATCTAAACAAGCCAACTCCCAGTATTTGAAGCCATCTGAAGGCAGTCAAAGGTGCCTCTTTGAGATAGAGAGAGAGAGTGAGAGAGAGCCAGCAAGGCATAGAACAAGCAAGGAGGAGGAGGCTTCAGATCGGAGACGCCACATCTCATATGTTGCAAGGTGATGAAGTGCAGATATCTCCTCTTAAAGAATATGTGCCCTGCGGACATGTGTGAGATTTATGTGTCTTTCTTCCTTTTTTTTTTCTTCTCCTCTCCCCACCTCTGTCTTCAAAACTCAAACGTGGTGCAACAAAAGGCGGTTTGAAATATTCTCATCCCCCCCGGAAGAATATTCAAGACGATTGAGCTTGCAGGTTAAAAATGTATATGCAAATGCAGGCTACATTAGAGCATGCACAGGTTGTTAATAAATTAACACGTGGCAGAAATAATTCAGTTTAGCGTGATAATTCTTGGGTGCCAGCTGTCAGCTGTCGCATTGTTCCGGATAGAAAGTGACGCCGAGATGGCAACACGAGCAGTGAACTGTGATGTTTTAGTGTACCTTGCTCTTCAGTCTCAGCACTCTGACACAATAACTGCCTTTTGCTCGCCCAGGCTCTGCTTTTTTTTTTTTGTCATTTTGGAAGAACAAAAGGTTTAATTAAGGATGCCTTTCAAAGAGAGGTTGACACTAAGCATGCACGCACGCACACATTATCTCAGAAGGGGTTTGTGTTCGTGAGAATACATTTTTCTTCGCAGCCAAAAAGCTACTAACGCTTTCTGTGTTAAAGCACAAGATGCATCTTAACCCCGGCTTAAATTCATTTTTTTTTTTTGTCAACTTTAATTTCCCTCTCGCCTTCAAAAACATTGATAATCGCCATCCAGAATTGCCGTGGTCGGGGGAAGAAAAGCGTGAGATAGTAAACGCTATGTTTCCGCTCCGTTTGCTTTGGTTGCTAAGCCGATGATTGTAGGAGGGCATCTTGACGTTCCAGGCGGGGATGCTGCGTGACGAGTGCACTTCCTCTCCTCGCCTCATCCCTGAGATTTGCATAGCAGGAACCCAGGGAGCTGACACTCTGTTTATGTAGCTCAAGGTGCAGTGGATATGTGAGGTGTCAAGTGACTCACAGTCAAGTTTTTAATAAGTGCCATTTGTTCAATCTGCTGTTTAAATACTCCCGTCGACTCTCAATATCCTTAAAGACTGTATGCCCCGCTATCTTTTAATTAAGTCTCGGGCTAATGTGCCACTTAATTGACTAATCTGAGAGATTTTGTTTTCTCTAATTTACTTGAAAAACCATCGTCAGCTAAGCTTTTTAATATTGGCGTGATGAGGGTGGATACTTAGTGGATGCCTCAGAAGTGAGTGCAGGGGTAGAGGGAGTACTTGAAGGGGAGAGAAACAAAGTAGCGTTAACTCCTTCTAATTCCTATTAGGTTTGACAGCAGGCTGATAGCTAACTAGGACACATCATGTCGTCCTTGTTTGCGTTTGTGTGTCTGTTTTTTTTTTTTTTTTACAGGTGTGCTTGCAGATCTTCTTAGTAAAACTTGGATATGCATATAGTTTTCTGGTTGCACAGAGTTAGGTCAAGTTCTCCGGGTGAACTTACTTTGTATTAGCAGTTTGGGTGCACTGCTGTTATGGCAGAAATGTCTTCAGTGGCAGGTTATGAGGAGGGAAACAGAGGGCTATTCTCTGCTACAGCCTGCTGAGACAAAAGGCTAATTCAACAGTAAATTTTTCCGGCTGCTTCGCCAAAACGTTCGCATAGGAACATTCAGCAGCGGGCCTGAAATTCCATTCGCTTTTCCAGTAAGGTGTGTGTGTGTGTATATATATGTGTGTTTTTGCTTAAATCATTTGGCAGTTCATATTCAGATAAGGGCAAAGTGTCACAGTTTTCCCTTTTTGTTTCCTGAAACACAATTTTTTCAGAAAAACATCTGATTTCTGTTGTGTGTTTTTTAATCGTAGAGGCTAGTGGCGATGGTGGACGGACACAGTTTTTAATCCCTGGCAACAGAAATGTCTAAACACTGAAAGCTCTAATGCATGTGCATTAAAAAAGTCAGCCTAAAGGCTAATAAAAAGTAAACTGTCAAGATAAGTGGTGAAACAGTGCAGCCAGTTGCACTTAGATTAACATGTGGACTAAAGCAGTCGGCCAGGACGACGTCCCAGGGAGGAAACGCAAGGCCAGGCCTGGTGTCATGTCACCACATGCAGGGGCGCTGATTGAATGGAAAAGTAGAGTCAGGAGCAGGGTGATAGGACAGCAGAGTGAAAGGCCTGTAAACAATGACTCACCCTGCTAGCAAGCAAGGAAGGGGAGGGGAAGGAAGGAAGGGGAGGAAGGCAGTCCAAAACTAGTCCAAAGTGTGTGAGAGTCAGAAGGACAGAGAGAGAGAAGGCCTTGAGAGTGTGCAGCTAGAGACAATCAGGCCTCTGTCAGGAAGTCCTGGCATACATGGGATTTGACTGTGTTGCTGATAGACACAGACACACACACACCCACGCGCACACACACACACAAACTTTTACAATTACAGCAGAGACCCGCAGAAATACAAATACAGTTGTACGTAGTGTAACACAGTGTCCACAAACAATGTGTTACTGTATTCATACACATCATTTACAAACAATACAACACAAGCACACACACACACACTCACACACACCAAAATCCGATAAATAATTAAATCTCCAGTGGCTGCCCTCAGAACTACAGTGATACATTAATTGGGCAAAATTAGCATGAATTAAAGCAAATAAGTGTAACATGTAATTTATTACTTATCAAGCGTAGTTTAGCAGAGGAAGGCTCCGATTTCCCCCAAGATTGCTTTAACAGCTATAATGCATTTCTTAATTTACTCTGTGGAAAATCAATTTTTTTCAGAGTTCATTAGGCACCAATATGTTACAATGCTGCTCCCCTGAGCACCCAGCTACAAAAAAACATTATGCAAATTCTTGCCAATGCATCTGTATGTAAATAGAAACCAAGGCCGCAGTCAATTCTCCATGGGAAGCTTTGTTAGCGGGCCCTTTGTTTCTAAGCCTGAGTCTTGTTCATGATAGTCTGGAAATTAGGAAATGGCTCCATGTGACAGGTGAAAGCAAACATCCACTCTCTTCCCCCTTCTCTGACGGTACCTGAGATTGATTTTTGTATAATTTGACCAAACTTTCTTCCACAAATTGTGCCAGCCTTTCCACTCTCTCTTTGGAGTGTGTATATATATCCCTGTATTTTTTGCTTGTTTGTAGTGTCTGAACTACTTCTTCTTCTGTTAGAATTGTATAATCAGAGCATGTTGTGATGGATATAACGGTTGCTGTGCTTCCACTGTACCGTGCCTCCAACTACAGAAACTCCTTTTTTAAAAATGGGGATCTCATGTCATAAAACAGTCATGGAAGCCACAACTTAATCCCGCCAAACTCTCAGTTGATCATTGGTTTACACTCAACTATGCAGTTTTCCATCCCCAAGGTATAACGGTTACCCATATGGGACTCTCCGGCTCAAAGTCCATCTGAATGTCTCACTAGAGCCCATTCAGTGAACTTACCAACACAACATTGTGCCCACTAATAGAGTTTTAAACTATCCAGTCAGGCCGACAAATTGCACAATGTTATCCGCAGTTATGACTTGATGGTTTTGGACATTATGGGAGGGTTGCATGTGTAAATAGACATAAATTTCAAGATGTGTAATCACAGTGAGTTGTTAGACCCTAGGACATTTGTGTGTACGGTACCCTGCAATTTTGTAGTTATTGAGAGAGAGCTGAGTAGGATTTAAATATGCTTCTGTCAGGCCTCGTGAGCTGTACTGTAATTGTGCAAAGTGTTGCTTCTTCTCTATGCTTGAATGGCAAGAAAGAAAAAAGACATTTGTGAACTACCAACACATTTTGGTACAATAACTGCATCAGAGAGGGTAAAACAATAGCCTATATATACACCACATACACCATATAGTTAGATTTAGTTGTAATCGAGGGTGCTGATGTTGTGCATGCTGGCTCACTTTGGCTTTATGTCCACCAGGAGTTTTCTTGCACCCATGGACATGAAGACCCCATTTGGACAAGTGTTGCCTGAATAAAGTCTTCCAACAAGTAAGTCACTGTTGCTTAATTGTCTTTCAAAATTAGTCCAACACAGCAATTTTGTCTTGGTAGCAGCATCGACATGCAGCTGTCAGCTGTAAATACCGTGTTTTCTTTCTAGAAGGATTTACGTGTTTGTTGTGGCTGGTTTTTCGTGCGGTTTTATTCACTCGGTTGGTGAACTTGATGACTCTCAACCACTGTGTGATAATTTAGTTGTCATGCAAAGCTAGTGTTGAACATGTTAGCCTGAAAAACATCCTTCACCACTGTCATTTCTCCTGTCATGGAGGAAAAATTACCCAGTCTGGGAATAATTTGTATTCATCCATTGTATTTCTTTCTTTGGGCTTTGTGTTACTAGGATACAGTAGTCCGCTACATCAAGTCATTTGTTTCACTTGGCTACAAGCCAGATTGCATTGTGTCGCTCAGGTTTGACAGTCTGTTTTCGTGTTTTGAGTGTCATCCTCTCTGTCCACCTTATTTTTTTTTACCATTTTCTCATGTCGTCCTTTTCCTCCCATGCCTTTTTGAACTCATAGAAAAGATGTACTCTGTTTCCCCCTCGCTGTCTATAAAACCCGCTGCTACGCTGCAACCAAAACACTGCTTCACCTGCTTGGCTTGGACTCTCTCCATGAAGTAATTCTCACAAAGCCCATAGGCCATGTCGACCATATGGCGCTACATAGTCTGATAGGTTGTACTACACAGCATACATTCATGGCGATGACTTGAACAGGAACTAATTAGTACAGTCTGGAAATTCCATTTAATCTTTAATTTCAGTTAATTGAGTTGTATACATTAGGACTCTTGTAAAGGAAATTTCTCTGTAAGGGTTATACCATGAGCTTGGTTTCTTTGGAGTGCATTAATCGTTGGTAGTGTTAAAATATTTGATAGCAAAAGTAAGATATTAGAATTATATATGAGCCTGCTGCTGCAGTTCCATTAATTTTATTGTTACAAGGGATTAAAACGATGTTTAAACTTGTATGAAAAAAAAGGAAGAGCAAGAATTCTGCCTTTTGTCTTTTTATGGTATGAGTTTGTTGCCGTGCGGTCATTAAGCTCCTCTGATTTGAAGTTATTATTTACTTTGCCTTGCTACTCATTTATTTCTGTAATTAAGTTTCATCTCAGTACACCGTTGGGTTGTAGTATCTAAGCAACCCCTGGTATTCACACACATACACACACACACACACACATGCATACATGTCCTGGCGTGTCCTCTCGATTGGCTGGAAAATATGACAGGAAAACACACACACACACATACACATGTGCACATTTCTTCAAAAACATTGTGACTGGCACCAGACTCGGTGCAAAACTCTGCGAGTCAGCAAATATCAGAGCGTCACTTCCTTTTTAACCTCGACGTTTGTCCTTCCTGTGTTCCAGTTTCTGTACACATGATTGTGAAAGAGATTCCGATTAGTGGTTTGATCTTGCCTGTGTAACGCTCACACGAGTCAAAGTTATGTAATTACTTAAGTTGCATAAATTTGGGTTTAATTATGATTTGTAATTTACTTTAGCATTCAATTCTGAGTACATTTGTTTTGTATCTTTGTTTAGTCTATTTTTTACCTTCTTTCATATACATGAAAGCACAGAATGTTATAATCATCTCTCAGAATAAAGTAAATGCCACAGTACAACAATTTTTTATCTCAAGATAAACTTAAACACTTATTTTATACTGTAGTGTACCTGTACAGAACAATACAGAGAAAGATACTGCACACTGGAACATAATCTAACAATTAAGGCGCTACAGTAAAGTGCTATTTTTATGCCCCACTCCTCATTATTGTTTTTATTCTTCCGACGCTGCTGAAGACAGAAATGAGTCGCTGTCCCACTTTCCGTCCCAAAAGGCCCGCGTATCGTCGTACACAACTCACCGTGCAATGTACGCCGTGTTTGTTTTCAGTAGTGTTTGTATATCATAACTCCTTGTTTGAATTAAAGGCATCCACCACTGTTCCCACCGGGGAAACATCAAGTACTAAATGCCATTCCCCGGCATGCTTGTTTGAGTAATTTACGCTCAAACGAATGTCATCGCTCGTCTCCAGGTGGTCCTTTCTGCCACGTCTCCGTGTGTACAAGCCGACATTGCTTTTGATGGCTCCACCTGAGAGATTTGCCCAAATGTGTCTGCTTTTTTTCCCCAAAGCGGTTCCCAGAGTTTCCGCTGTGGGCTTGTTTACCAGTAAATGTTTTTGTGATTCCCCTAAGCAACATGGGAGTCTGTGTTTTCTGTTTCCTTTTTTTTTCTTTTTTTTGTTACAAGGATTTGTTATTTAGTTTTTTTTTTTCCTCCCTTGGTCTCCAAAATGGCTGGATGTGCTGTCAGTAAACAAAGTCTAGTTCCCATTAACCTCTGATTCCCTCTGAGAAATCCACAAACAAGTCGAGTGCTGAAAGACCTCAAACAAACTGTGCATGCACAGACACATTGTGCACACACACACACTCATGCACTCATGTCCTGAAGAACAATATGGAAATATTCGTCCTTCCTCCCTTCCCATGCTTAGCCCTGGTGCTCTAGCCGTCTGTTTTGCCTAATTGCTTTAACACTAGCCTGGCATGCTAATTGCACTGGGCCCCCTGTCACCACATCATTTACATGGCCTGCTTGATTTGAAATTTAATCTGCTTGAAGGGTTTGTGTTTCATGCTCACTTTAAATCCTAATGCTCTGTGGGATTGAAAGCAGTTTGCATTATTGAGACTGTAAAATAAATCCTTGTGTATTTGTTTGGCACCACGTTTTTTTCTTTTTGTTTGTTATATTTGATCCTAACTTTGGGGGTTTCTGGTTTTCAGATAGTTTCAAAAAAAAAAAAAAACTTACCCTGTTGCAAAATAAAACTTTGTAATGCCACTTTAGTTTCACCGGGTGATTAAATCAAAGAGTAAAATTGATGAGACGGTGGGCAGTGCCGTGTCTGGATGCTGGGCAGAGGAAACTTGTGGATGAGACGGGAGCACATGGTGTGTTGGCTGGCCTTTTTACTGCAGATGGCCTTTTTGATGTAGAGCTGAAAGAGAGTTAGACAGACAGAGACACAGAGAGGGCTTATACAGTGTAGTGAGCTCACATAGCGCAATTCAATCAAAGGCCAAAAGCTATTTCAATTTCTTAGAGGTTGGGCCCATCCCAGTTCTGCACTGGCACAGTGTTTCCTGCACTTGTCCTCCACCCAACCATAGCATCTCCTCCTGGATCTGGACTGTGTGATGACACCTCAGCACTCTTGATTTTCAGCGGTGTCTTTGTCGTCTTCGACGGAACATGACCTTTTGATTTGTGAAATGAGCAGCAAGTGACGTCTTGAGCAAAAACAAACAGGAAGTCTTGAAAATGCACTCCTCGTCAGAACCAAAAGCAGAATAAAGAAGCTGTTGTGATCAGCTTCAAAGTGCAAACTTTCCAGAAAACAGCGTCTAGTCAAAATTTCGGAGCAAAAGAGGAAAAGGAGGCCACTTCGGGCTTGTTTGCACATCAGAATTGTTCCTCAAATCAGATGTTTAAGACAAACTTTCCACACTGTTGCAAGCGATCAAATTGGATTTGTGTGTCTGGACATTACTGACCTATCCACATGGGTTTCTGTGCTAACGACAAAGGTGCCAGTAAACGCGTACGCTGATGATGCAGCTTTGTCAATTTGACAATTTATTTCATTGTCTGTCCACAAACTGTGCTCCAGGTTGTCCTCCATACCACTCTGGTAGTAGGACTGTGATTCTGCTCAGCTGCTCTGCTTCACTTCCGTCACTCTGGATTTGACGTTGACGGTGCTGCGAGGGACTCACAAGAGACTTTGAAATCCAGTCTGAGCGGCCAGAATGAGACACATCTATAGAACTTTCAAATGTGTCTTGACAAAAATCAAATTTTATGTGGTTTAGCTCTCCGGACTTTCTAAACTCAATCTGCATATGCCAAAAAATGGATTTGGGCTGGCAGTCTGAACAAGACGTGGTGTAGTTCAGTGTCCGCGAGGTACGACAGGCACACTGTGCCTCTGCTACACCAACTCTAAATATTTGTCCTTTCTCCAGACTGGGCTCCTGTCCCAGCCATGATTGGGCATCGTGGTGCTTTTTTATTGGTGTAATTTTTGGAGATCCGGCCCATGTTTCCAACTGTCACCTTTTATAAGGCGAGCGTGACTTCAGAGTGTGCGTACTGACCTCTCTGAGAACAGCCGAACTCTCAAGGAGACCTGACAACTACAGAAAATTCAAAGTAACGCTCATTATCCTCAGTGAGGAAAACAGGCTACTGAACATTTACACACACACACACACACACACACACATACTATGGGGCACAGAGAGAGGGTAATTTATGTGAAGACGGCGCTACAGATGAACTGGGTTGTGGTATTGCGCTTTCTTTTTTTTCGGAGAAATTAAAGCTTTTTTTTGTGTGCCTTATTTTTTTTTTTCTTTTCCCCATACAAGTTCAACCAAACAGAGAGAATACAGTCAATATTAAGTCAATTATAAATATTTATAATCTACACATTTTAAAAATCCTGTCAATCACAAAGATGTGGGGGATAAGCTCACAGCAGCTGGTTGGTCCGGATGTGATTTGCATGCCACAGAAAGCCTCAGCTTGCCATCCCCGTTTTGTTTTTGACTTTGCATGCCTGCTTGTTCTCAGCGCAGATTAAATATAGAAGTTTTGTTCTCATTGAGGATAGATGTTTTTTTTTTCCTTTTCCCCTCCACTCGCACAGACACACACACACACACACACACATTCTGGCACGCACAACGCACAGAGGCAGTATTGACGCCCGATGCTGATGGCGATTCATTATTGAAAAGGAAATCGTCTCAATATGACTGGAGTTTGTTATGGGGAGCTTTGTTCTCGTCATCTATATTGCAGGGCATCTTTGTCAGTCAGCACTGTGAGATCTGTTTCTTCTCTCTGTGTTTGTGTGTGTGTGTAGTAGAAGAAGAAGTCTTCCTCTCTCTGTAGTGGTTGTCAGTGTTACTGTCCTAATAACTAACCGCCTTATTTTTCGGTTGATAGAAAACTGGAATACAGTAGTGTTCAGTTAAGCTTAGAGTTGGTCTCTGATAACATATGCTCTATATGTCTCTGCTTGGCTGCATGAAAACAGAATGCTGGCCCTCTTGAGTCATAAAATACCTCCTTAAGAGCTTATTTTTCTGCTCTTCTGTCATTATGAGATAATTATTGTAGCCTCTCTGTCTGTAGTTACACCTGTGTTCTAATGCATCCAGTCATGAACCGTCAGGTGAAAAGTCAAGATCTGATGTCGGTATCCAGATACTCTTGTAGCCTGGTTGGCATTCCTGCTCACATTTCAGCTATGTGTGGACATGACTCTGACCTCGTGTCGCTGTGGACATGTATGGTATACAAAATATGGAGGAATCTGACAGAAACTCAAGCTGTGACTGAGATTGCTTTTTCACTTCACTCATTCATTATTCTATACATGATGAATATTCCATACAGTAGGGCACTTAGTGAGGACCCTTCTTATTTCGTCCCTTCACTACGTGCGTACTACATACTGTTCAAAATAAAGATAGAAAGGAAATGAGGAACCAAAGTTCACATCAAGGTTCAGTTTGGACATTGTAAGATTTGCGATTTGCTACAAAAGTAGCACCGAAAAAGCAGTTTCAACCCCGTCTGTCTGTGAGCCTACAGTCACCAATATGTGTTAGTTAAATAGCTTTTGGTTTCACCACACAGCCCTAAAAACAATACAGGACCATTGATAAAGTTGCAGACAAATGGTAGGAATATGATATCAGACAACACGATTTAAAATGCATAAATACGATACAATAAAATCATGTGACATAAATTATAGATTAAGTAGAGTCTACTCTCTGCTGTCTGCATACTGTGTATTCTGCATGTTGACTGGAGAGCCAGGGAACAAGTATTAAGTGTGGTATGGAAACGCACTGGTGGCATTTTAATGCACATGACAGGATAAATTCCTTGAATCCTTAATTCCTCATTTTCATTGTGAAGCAAAACTACCCAGGCAAGGCCAAGCCTCCCCTGGATCTCTGTTGCAACATGTTATAGCAAGCATCTGGATACAGTCACCAGATAAAAAGATCAAAATATCTATCGCATCTCATCCTATCCGTCAAAGAAAAACAAAGTCTGAAAATAACAAACTAATTTAATGACGTCTGTTAAAGCGTCTCCCAGTGTCACATTTGTGCTCCCATCAACAAGCCTCTGATTGTCACTTTAGCTTAGCATCCACTTGATTTCATAATTTATTCAGAAGTTAGGAATGCGTCTCTGCAAGTGTGTGTGCGCGGGTGTGTGTTCGTGCGCTTGTATGGGTGGGCGAACTTGCAAAGTGTCCCCTCATAAGAGTGCTTGTTGTGTCGCATTCTCTCTTGATTTCATGCTTTGCTGATGGAAAATTAGGCCCCGGCGTATCTCTGCATGAAGAGGAGGTGTAGGAGGAGGAGGAGGAGGTGGTGGAGGAGGCGGAGGGGGGAGTAAGGAGTGCTGATGGTTGCTGTTATTGCCTCAGGACACTCTCCCCGACAACAAGAAAACTAGAGCGACGAGGAGGGAGGGAGGCTGTGTCACTGGCTGCTAATGCACTCTAAACAAGACGATGAGACACATGGAATCCCCAACGCGATGCCAAGGAGCCTCAGCAAAGAACATATCTCTCCGACTCTCTATCTCTCTGTCTATCATCTGTTTTTTTCCCCTCTGCATTGTTGTAAAGTGCAGTTATGAGTCTGGCATTCTAAAACATTTTAAATGTACTTTTTAAGCGTTGAATGGCATGAAGTGTCGGAGAGTTCATTTGCATTTTTTTTTTTTGTCTTGTCTTGTTTTGGGTTTTTTTGCCTGTCTGTTGCCCAATGAAGCTCTGAGGATAAAGTGCTTAAAGGACTGCAGGCACTTCACTTGAGTTGTTTGGTTGTTCAAAGATACGCCACAGTACACCGCTAGTTGAAATGCAGCTCAGCCCACTGTCAGACGTGTGAGGAGCATTTTGAGGCAAAGAGAGAGAGAGAGAAAAAAAAAGTTATAATCCCGCTATGTTATGTAAGTGGAATAAGAGGCTTGTAAATTGTCGGCTGCCTGTGTTCATCATGTCACAAAGATCAAACGTGGCACAAACGGTCGCAGAGCTTGTTTTTGATATGCCATAAATTCAAAAAGTGGATTTGTTCAGAGACGTCCTCCATTGTTGTTTGTCACTTTAACTCTTTAAAAAGTTAAATAACAACAGTCTGAATGATATATGTCATCTTCAGTCCAATTCTGCTTAGTTATTTATGTTTATGCAGCAGTAAACTCGGCTTTAATTTGAGAGACTGAGGAAATGAAATCTCTTTTATCAGTGACCACCATAGCAGAAAGAGAGAGCTGATGCGTAGCCCCAGTTCCGATAGAGTTCCCTAGAGAAAGAGCCTATCGAGCATTAGAACCGGACTTCTGCATCATCTGGTGGTCTTTGTCATCCCTGTGGGAACAGTAACCTCCCAGTCACTGTCGTCATGGAAGAATACATGCATGTACAGCACTGCATTCCCTTACATGTATGAGTGTGTGGGTCTGCATTAATGTGCATGTGTACTGGAAAATAGAAAAAACTCGGTGGAGCTTCACCAGCCACTGGCCCCTATACTTGGCCTCTGGCATTATGCAACAATGTGGGTTTTTCCCGAACATGTGATTTGTCCTGGAAAAGCTATATGAATCGTCCACCGTGGTGTTTGATTTGTTCTGTAATCCCATATGTCCTCTGTGGTTCGATGGTTTTTGTCACACTGTTTCACATGCCGGATCGTGGATACAATATCAGTGTTTCCCACAGGTTGTCATCCTTGGGCAGTTGTTGAACGATGTGTGATTGACGTCTCATTTATTGGGTCTTCTTTGGGAAGATCTGATTTCTCAAACAGGATAAACTGCTCGTATTCTGGATTGTACTATATATCGTACATCCATCTCATTACTGCAGATTTCCGCCCTGAAAAGATGCACAGATATGCTGCCTCACCGGGGCAATGACATCAGGCGATTGTATAGGTCACTAACGTGCTTTCAGCATTAAATCAGAATTAAATCACGATTGTTTGAGAGCTGCCTCAGCAAGAATTTGCAGCAAGCATCGTGTAACCAGAAATGCTGAATTTGAGCTCTCATAATGAGCATTTTTCAGGAGCACAACAAGCGGTTATAAAGTGCAGTAACAGTAATATTGACATACAGTAGAAGTCAGCAGTTCACTCAGTTGAGTAAAAACTTGGAGCTTTAGGAGGAATTTTTGGGGTTCCGTGCTGAGATTGGTGGTCGACAAGGTCTTTTCCAAGCTTGAAGGGTAAAAACTGTTTACTCATCCAAGCAACAAGAAGGGAAAAGTGAGCGGAGGCGAGGGGGGGAAAGAGCAAAGAGAGTGCAAAAGGGAGCACAGCGGGGTCTAGATGTAAAATTGTCCATAACACCTGGGGCCACTCAACGCAATGACGCACACAGAAGAACGCTGGCTGTGGGGACTGGCAAAACAGCAGCCACATCTGGACCAGTTTGCCATCACAGAGGGGCCTGATTGAACTGCCTGCTCTTACTGGGTTGGACTTGACTTGATGTGGTGTGGTGACTTTTTTGGACAGGGACACAAGCTGGATCTGGAGTGATCAGGCTGTGTGATCAGCATCTATTCTCTGCTTCTTTTCAGACTACAAGTTTGAAAAATGAGGATGCCAGAGACAGGCAATGAAAGAAATGGAGAGCAGCAGAGAGATGGCATAGATATACAGTAAATTTATCAATAGGTCATCCCCGGTCTTTTCTTTCTCACTCCAGAGTCCTGTAATTGAAGTTGGAGCAAGTTTAGGATCTGAGATTAGCAATCTTAAGTGTTCGGTCGAGCCCTGCGCTTTCCATCTGCAGCAATCACTGAAACTCTAATATTCTATTTCCACAAAGTAATCACTGAGGAAGTTAGGGGAATCGAACTCATTTCAGCCCATCTGAGTCCACAGATAAATCAATATTCACAGACAGAGCCTAATATTTGGTGTGACTTTTTTTTTTGTATGATCTCATAAGCAAATGGAGCTTGGAAAGGACTTTTGAGGATGGAGGGGAAAGACATTTGAACCTCAAAGGCACAGTCCACCACTGTGAGCCAAGACTTAATTACAATGACCTTACAACAGGGCAGTAGCCTAAAGCCACGCATTCAGGCTAACCAGGCGCCACCCCCCCCCCCATGAGTGTGCAATACACCCCCTGCCGCCATCAGACCTGATGAATGAGTTCTTTTCCTTGATTGCTGCATCAGGGCCAAGAGCAGGAAATGGGCAGAGAGGAAAAAGGGAGAGGGAGGAAAGCAAGGAAGCAACGAAGAACAGTGCCAGTCCGATGAAATACGGTAGTGATAGAGGTTGGCGCCATAACTCCACGGGTGACGGGGCTCGCTTGTCGTAACATTTGATTCATTTTGTTGTTTCTTTTGTACCCGCACAAGCTTGAAATTGACATGGTAATTATCACAGTAATTATAAAGTCAGTTTGTGCAATAATCAAGAAGCTGTGTGAACACACACTTAAGAAACTGTTTACATTTTTAGGGTCAAAGATGTCTGCGAGGCCAATAGTAGCTTTGTTATATAACTTGTTCTCCTTTTTTTTAGGTTGAAATATCTTAAACGTCCTCAAGGTCTTACATGTTGATTGCATTTCCTTCTTTATGAAACATTTGCTGCAGTAGCATTGTTCTCTTTTTTTCTGCTTTTGTTTGCACATTTCCATGTTTGTTAGCGACTTACTGGTAGTATTATCGACGGCGTGGGGGACCCCGTTTGCAAAAAATGGTACCTTTTATAAGGCATCATTCATCTTTAGAAAACGAAGTTTTTTATCAGCTGCTACTTATTGAACAGAAGTTGGGAAACTCTCAGTATACCTTCAGTCTATGACGTACACAAGCCGTGCACGAGTTTGTCGAACTCGAAAATCCCCCCCACACACCGAATTCAACTGGATTAAAAATGACACGGTTGTCTCGGTGATCCGTGTACTTTTTTGAAAACATCTCAAATCCCATCAGTTAGCTTGAAAAGTACACGATTATCAAGCTACATGAGTATGTATCACTTTTCTGGAAAGTTGCAAGAGATGCTTGATCTTGATTTGATAAGAAATTCTACGGAGGTTCAGCCTGTTGTCACTGTCATGAGGTGTCTCCATGGTTCAGTGGAAGGGTCTGTAAGCTGGTCCTCGTTCTGTAAGTACCAAACTGATGCTCAGTCAATACTCTGTTAATCTCATCCACATACAGTCTGTGTGAATGAACTTACTTTTTTTTTTTACCAGGGGCTGATTTAGTCTCTTTGAGAGTCAAACATACTGTACAGACACATGCACACACACGTCGACAGACTCCCAACATTTGCAATTTGCATTCTGCACTCTCTCCATTACTCTCTATTTCTAAGAGTCACTGGCTGCCACGAGTTGAACTTGGTTTTTGATTAAGTGTTTGTAGGTAGCGCCTCGGGCCCCGTCTCTCATAGATAAGACGCAGTAATCCTAGTGTGTGTGTGTGTGTATGTGTGCGCTTGTGTGTTATTGTGTGTTTTCTGGAGGATTCTGTGGCTGTCTGCCGTGGGACCGAGAAACAGTTTAAAATCCAAGAATTTAATTTTGCTATATTTTCCCAGCTGAAAATGAAGTGTCATTAACTTCCTGTCCCCGGCTTTTTATTTTTTGAATGAGCTTTTAAATGAGCCCTTTTTCTTCTTAAGTCGATTACATGCCGGATTTCTAATGACAAAACAAATCAGAAATTTAGCACGAGCACTTAATCTCATTCATCATCTCTATTTAAGATCAAAACATCTGATGAGTAGATTATTTTTTTCTTCCCTTTTTCCCCCCGTAGAGGATCCCGTTTTCCAAAAAAAAAAAAAAAACGTGTTCCTATGTTTGACAGCATGCCAGTCTTAACAAAGGGGAAATGCTGAGTTCCCTTTTAATAGATGTATATTCATTTTCAAATGAGTTGATTAGCCAGCACAATGTCATTGGATTCAGGGGCCCATTACACATTTATGATGGTAAATTACTGAACATTTACAATCCAAATGAAATTTCATGAGGAAGGGATATTGAAAAAATGGAGGGAGAGAGACGCTTTGCGTTCATCCCTGTAGCCTTGCCTCATTGCATCTCTCTTCCTCTCCCTCTCTCTCTGTCTCTCTCTCTCCCTTCCTCTGTCTCCCCCACTCTTGTCTCTCTCTCTCTCTCCCGACTCTCTCGTTTGTTTCTTTTCACATATCACATCAGTGCCCCCTGTGGTCCAACCGGGCATCGCATTAAAGAGGGTCCGTGGCTGTGTGAGTGAACACACAGCACCGTCGCTTGACATTTTTTTACGGAAGTGTGTGTTGTTTTTCATGCCCGCCCGTTCAAATCAAACGGGCTTATCTACAGGTAAGCTTGCGGGTAAACATTCAGCGACGGTGGTTTTCCTCCTCTGACAGTGTGGAGATGCAGACACAGTGCGGTGAAAGGATGGATGTCTGGAACTGAGAAGGGTTGTTCCCCCCCTCTGTCTTCGGTGTAGTGTTACATGTAGGTTCAAACATCCTATAGATCCCTGAGCAAACACCTCTCCTCTCCAATCAGCGCTCAGCACTGTGCAGGCCCTGTCACTGCGTCCGCATCAATATTTTATTTTGGCAAATTTGCGGTGACACGCATTAGTACAATTAGGGGCAAGTTTTTACTTGGATTCCCATCTTCTACATGGAGAGAGAGTGATAAAGGGGTAGCTGAACTCACTCTCTCTCTCTCTCTCCTGTTTCCTTACGCTCTCTATGCCGCTCGCCCTCTCTCTCTCCAGCATGGCTGGTTCGCTCCTCAGCCCTCCACCTCTAAATAATTCATCATCCAATCAATCATTTTCTCTTTGTTTTGGGCCCCAGTGCCTGAGATGAAACGGCCCGCTGCCAAAGCTGCTTTGCCTCATCTGAGGCCTGGAAAACATGATCTGCCGCTGAGATTACAACACACACACACACACTCACACACACTCACACACCAAAACGCATCGAGCACTGTAGTGTTGGTACCACATATTCACTGTTGGGAGTCATACGCATGCATACAGATAAAATAGGCACTCACACAGGCGCGCACACGCACATGGAGTGAAGGGTTGAAACGTTTTTTTTTACATTTGACTCAATTTGACAGTGGATATTTGACCAAAATTTACATTTGACTCAATTTGACAGTGGATATTTGACCAAAAATTACACCTTTGTGACCGGAAAGCTCATCTTTTACAGTACATTCAAAATTATGACAAAAAATAGAAGAAACCATTACCCTAAAGTGACTGGCTCGGTTTCAATTCACGTCGTTTTCACGTTTGGGATGTATTGTCAGCAGGATGTCAGTTATCAATCAGCTGTAAAATCAACTGTAAGAACTGCAATTATAATTATAATTTTCACAATGCTCAGATCAGGAGAAGTCTCTCTGGTGTTTTTAAACATTTCGCTGTTTATAGTTCAACCTTTTTTCTTTCTTCTTTTTTTTTTTTTTAATGGCGTGCCATTGTAATGGAGTTCAGTGAGAGAACACAGACTGTGTGTCTGATCTCCCAGCTGTAACACTCGGGTTTGGTTAGCTTATCTAAAAGGGCCTGTCTCCGCCTTAAAGCCTGTGTGGAGGCAGCCTTAATAGGGGGAAATGTCTTGGACAAGTGATTTGAAGATATTTTGCTTCATCCCTTTGGAGCGCTCTGCAGGTGATGCCGCGAATGTGTCTCCTCCGTTTGATGTCGAACAACACAGATCCGCGATATTGAGTGATAGCTTCAAATGCAGAAAGAGTGAGACCCTACGTGCTGCTCCCCCTACTTGAGCTACATCAGAGAAAACTGACATCTATTATGGTAAAGGAAAGACAAGTGTTTGAAAAATTCAAGTACGCGCATTGCAGAAGTGTCAGGATTTTTACAGAGTGCAATTTTTTTTTTTTTTGTTCGCTCTCTTTTTTTGTTAACAAGGTGGTTTTAAGCCAAGCATGTCTATATGAACTCTGTTGGATAGAGCATGAAAGCATGCTGCTAGCCAATCATGGTAATATTTTAGCCCCCTAAAGAAGTCACCACAAGTCCCTTGTGTCCCTCTAACAGGAGCAGATTAAACCCGTAGACTATGAGCTCAAAATTCAAGCAATTTTTTATCAGCTCACTCTCCATCCAACTTTTTTGTCACCGAGGCTCCGACTGTCTCTGTATCTGTCTGCCTTTAGCTGATTCGCTCAGATTACTTTTGTCACGATGAAAAGACGTTTCAGTCAGTTTGAATTTGTTTTCTCCCAACTAGTGTTTTGGAATTCTGCAACAATCAAATGTATTATCCTCCAGGACATTTGTGTAAGCTGATAAATTTGAATTTCATGACTTTTTAATTCTATCAAAATGTAGAAAATTCATTTTTACATCCACTTGAAACTGAGTCTGGGCATTCATTTGCATCTTTCTGCTTTCTGCTGTTGGTGCCATCACCTATCAACACAGTATTAGTTAGTTTATTTTGTTTTTACTATAAAAGGTCTAAGTTCTATGAAAAATACTGTGAAAGTATCAAAACTCTCAATGCACACAGCCTGTATTTAGAAACTGCCTTTAAATGAACTATGATCACAACTATTCATGGCTTACCCAGACCCATCGTACAGGTAGGCTACAATCCACAGCCACAGTTAGCTGTGGTTGGTCTGACAGTGCGCCACTCAGACGGTCAGCTAATCAGAAGAGAGACTCATTAATATTAATGAGACAAAAGGCAACACAAAGCGCCGTGTTCTAGGTCGAGCTTCAGAGAGAAGCACGAGAAAGGACATGTAAAACTATACTGACATATTTTTTTGCTACTTAAAACCACAAAGATATCTTCTCATGGATATCAAAATAAAACGATGGAAAAATGTAAATACTTTTCAGGTTTGCTGTGTCCTTCAGTTGATCTTTGACATAAGAGCAGCAACCACCAGTTGATGGCAGCAGCTAAGAGTTGGTTCACGTTTGGCAGCAGTACAAAAATCTGATTTCAATACTTCCTCTTGCAATATTGATCCATGATGCGAAGGTATCAAGCTTAATAGAAACCTCCTTTCAATCAGGTCACTCCTTCTGGTGATGATTAATAAACTGATGACAGTAGTGTGAGCTGGACTTGTGGTGGAGAAGATAAAGAATGATTACCCTGTAAGGCTAAAGCCTGGACCTGGTTCTAGATTTTACGACACTACCGGGACAAACAAAATCACAGAGCAATCTGTGAAAACATTCTCATGACTATAAAGTTAATCAACATGGATAGCCACCTCATTTGTTATTAGTGGATATGGTTTTAAATAAGAAAGTCCCGGCTGTTTATGCCCTCATAAGTTGTTCTGGATGAAAGCTTTGAAAGATGCGTCTATCCCTGAAGCTCGTGGTATAGATACCACTTTTTCCTCAGCGCATGAAATCTAATAGCCTTGTTGAAATGTGCCGCGGGGGACCCACATACACAGTAAACGCACGTCTGATGTCTGATAAATAGCAGAGGTGGATGAAGAGACATTAACTATGAGTGTCCTGGGCACTGTAAAAAGACAAACAGCTTTATTTATCAGACTGGCAGAAAACGCATTATCGAGACAGACGGAAGTCTACGCGAGTAAATAAAACACTGTGAGAAAACTTACAGAGAGAGGGAGCGGGAGATAAAGAAGGAAGATTTAGAGAGATGGATGAGGAGAGGCGAATGGAGGGAGGTGGGATGCAAGGAGAGCGAGGGAAGGGGACAAGGCAGCAAGTGTCAGGCGCAGAGCTGAAGGATCACCCAGGGCCTAGTAATCATGCCCCGTAGGGCTCAACGTCAAGCAGCTCTAGTGTGAATGAGCGATCACACCTACCTGCCCCCTGTTTGTCCCTCTCCCGCTCTCCCTTTCTCTCTCTCCCACTCTCTCTCTCTCTTACTCACACACACACACACACACACACACACACACACACACTCAATAACACCATGTGCAGCAAGTGCAATATCTGCCCCACTTCATGAAATAAATTGGCCACCTACCAAAGACAGCAAGAGTCAGATTACCTCCGGTGAGAAGTCAGCTATCGCAATTATTGTTACAGAATGTGTCGAGAATCTGTTCAAATATGTCATTCCAAAACATGGCCTCCGCCCGCGTGCCCCCTGAATTGTAAGATATTTATTAACAATTATGAATTAATTGAAGAAAATATTTGGCTCATATATGTCAGTGTAATTCAGGCAGGAAAATGTGATGAGTTCGTGGTTTTTTTATTAGAATATCGTTAACCCTCTTGTAATTAACCTCGTTCAAAAATTAACCACGTTATTATCAAACCAAGCAAATAATTGAACAGCAGCTTAATTTATAATTTGACAATTTGCTACCACTTTTTTTTTTCTCCCTCCCTCTTTCATGTATGCTTTTAATAAAAAAAAAAAAAGAGGGAAAGGGAGAGCAACATTTAACAGCAGTGACTTTAATGAACACGTAGAGTGGTGAAAAGCAGAGGCAGAAATTATCTTGCATTAATGGCATCTGTGATCCGTCCTCTTAAAGTGGACTGCGTTACCCCAGAGGACACTGCCCCCCCCCTACCTCCACACTCCCACCCCCCGCCAGCACCCTCCCCGAGTGCATGAAGCTCAGGCCTCCTACTTTCTCCAAGACACAGACAGATGCCACAAGGGAATGGTATGGTGGATAACACAACCAGGCTTTATGTGTAGGTTACACAGACCAAGGTCTGGATGTCAAAGCTCAGCTGAAGAAAAGAGTGGAAAGGAGGTGTAGAAGGATGTGTGTGGCGAGAGGGTGGATGTTAGATGAAAAATGTTTTTTTTTTAGACTGCCCATTGAGACAATATTGTTGCCCGCTTAGATATGCTTTATGTCAGGTGTGTTGCGCCAACTTCATGCAACAGTATTCATACCAGGCTGCCATTGCAACATTTGTATTACAAAGTCTACAGACTCTTATGAATAAAATCTCTTTCACTGATGTTTATCAGCCTCAAGATGAAGCTTAAGGTTTTAGCTACAGTATACCTCACGTATAAACCAAATAGGTAATATATCGATATAGTAAAACTAGCACATGGTTGAAATACGGTTGCAAATTACAGTCATACGTTCAGTATCAAATTGTGCTCAAAGTTCCAAAAGTTGAAGCACTTATCATGCAGAATGGGCTATTTTCAAAATAATTACTAATTCTGTTCTATTATTGGATTATAATTACGAATACATTAATGTCTACATCAGTTTAAAGTTACAGCTGGTGAAGGTGGTGCTAATTTAATTTTTAACTCTATATATATATATATATATATATATACTGCTCGGGTAGCATGTGAATTTCTGGGAAATATAATAATATGTCATAATGAATTTGTTGATTAAGTTTTGTGTTATGAATCTGAAAACCTAGTAACTAAGTGATCAAATAAAGGTAGTGTAGAAAATGACTGAAGTATAAAGTAGCAGAAAATGGAAATAATCAAGCAAAGTACCTCAGAAATGTACTTTTCATTTCTGGAGTTCACTTTCTACCACGGATGTACACTACGCTGACTTGACCGCGACTTGCTCCCACCTCAGTTTGCTAGAAGTAACCCCATCCCTCAGAAAGTGGGAGTGGCTGTCCGCCAAATCTGCCTCATCATTGACCTCAATGGACCGCCACCGCGAGTCTTCAGGACAGACGTTTAACTGCCATACAAAACTCCATGGCTCACTGCCTATTCAATCACTCATGTGACAGTTAACGGCCCAGGGTGGCTAATGATTTTCTGTCATGTTCGGGCCACGCTGCGGAACCGGAGGATTAAATATCGGCCGACGATGGACACATCAACCACTACAATGGCCGCTGTTCATCAGCCAAGCCTCACCCTCCCCTGAAGGAAAGTGAAGTATGGGGCCACCTTGTGCCGCTCATGGAGGGCCACTTTGTTATCATCCCTCTGTCTGCTGTACAGTACGCTTCATCGCCTCTGGGAAACTTTGCCAAGTTCTCAAGAATCTTAATATTTACTGGGGGAAAATCACAAGATACTTTCTCTCAAAACTTATTTGGATTTGGAGGGAAAAGTCGAGAAAACATATGCATGGAGTGACCGAATTACAAGCCGAGTTCGACTTGATACAACAACTGTGTGAACCCCCTTCAAAATGTGGCAGTTTGGCCACACTTTCTGCATTGGTTCTTTCATTAGGAATATTCCCTTCCAACAATTTCTCTTCAAATTTCCCAAGAAAAATAGACTTTTTTTTTTTGCTTATGTTGCAGTTGTATCACCTTCTGCAGGGATGTCAGTTGTCTGTGTGTACACAGGGATTTTTGAAGTTTCAGGCCACTAGCTCTCTCTTGCTCTGCAGGCCCAACTCGCTTCCTAGAAGCCCCCTGTTCAGTTCCTGTGTTGTGTCTGAACATGTATCTTGTATTCATCCGGGCTCCTTCCATGGCTCTCCTCCTCTACACATCAACATTGTTTGCTGGACGGGCATCTCTGGCCGGAGTTGTGTGGAAACTTGGGAGTATTTATTATTCAAAGGCCTTGTTCCCTATGCTGTTTTAGTAAGGGGAGGGGGGGAGCAAAGGTGTGTGTTTTTGGTAGAGGGAGATGCCGGGCTGACACAGTGTCACTGACAGGGAGAGCTTCAAAATCCCACAGTCGACTTCCCCCCCATTATTTGTTCCAGTCCAGGAAGGCACAGGCAAGATCACACAGGAATAGAGCTGTGTGTGTGTGTGTGTGTGTGTGTGTGTGTGTGTGTGTGTGTGTGTGTGTATATATATATATGTGTGTGTTTTTGTGCACTTGAGTGTGTGTCATTGCTTGGCATTTGTACTGCGGTGTCTGTGTGGCGAGATTGTGATGCACACGCGCTCTTTGCATGAGCTGGCACACATCCGTTTGAGCTATAGTGTGTCGTGCATGTTTGTGTGTGTTTCTTTAGGTAGGTGAAGGGGAGGCCAAATGATTGCAGGTTGATTCGATGGGTGTACATTGTGTGTATGGTGAGGCTTTCACTCACCTGTCATTTTGTGGGTTTGTTATTACTGGCCTTGGCAGGTTAGTCTTGAGAAAGCGGCTTTTATTGAGCCAGACTGAAAGTTTATTCACAAAAAATCAATTCCATTGATCTGTTCAACTCATTTGTGGTTTACACCTATCTGTATTTACCCAAAACATTGCATTAAATCAATGAAATTAATCACTCTCTCATGTTGTCTCTTCCCTCGCACAACCTCTCACACACGCCGACAAACCACACACTCTTTCCCATCGCAAACAGTCATAATGAACAGCACCAAATGTCTACAGCCTTCAGTCCTCCCTCTCTCTCCCACCAGGCAACCCAACTTTGCACACTTTACATACAATATTCATGCCATGTCTGGTCATCTCAAAAAAAAAAAAAAAAGTCCTGGCAATCACTGATTGTCTCTTGTCCTTATGAAAGGGAATAATTCTTTAACATGCGCCAAGACTGTTCAAAAACAGCCTTTTTTGATGAGTGACACTTCCCGTCCTCCGGATGCTTTTTATGTGTCGAACTCATTAATAAAGCAGCACCCCGGAGAACGAGACAGGGGACAGGGGGAAGTGTGTGTGTGTGAGAGTGTGTGTGTGTGTGTGTATAACTTTTGGTGTTTGAATTGTCAGGTGTGATTTAGGGACTCTGATCTTCACACAACAAGGTTCAATCACCGTCGTTGTAGTGCTATTTATCGTTTTTTCTTCTTCTTCTCTGACAATCTACCGGTTTTCTTCCTGAGCAAAGAAGTGGGCTTCTTCTTCTTCTTTTCTTCTCTTTTTGTCAAACACTGAATATTAAAATAGTCAAAAGTAAAAAAAAAAGTGGAATTCCCTGCAGTGAGGTGTGTTACCCGCAAAAGGATGAGGGGGAGTGAGAATTCTAAATTACTGCAGATGTGCTCTATTAGAAAATAATTCTGTTATACATATATTTTTTTTCCTCTCTCCCTGAAATGTCATCTGCAGCTCACTGTATCCGTTAAGCATCTTTTGTTCTGTATTTTTCTGTCAAATAGTCAAACTGCATACTTGCACTGTGGCTCATTCTATGACAAATACAAAAGAACATCACTGCAAATTTGCTTATCAATGTGTTCTTTCAACATCTTGCCTCGATGCTTTGTTATAATTTCCCAGAATCAAATATGTGTGGTTATATTAAAGCATTTAAATGGTAATCTTCGACTGCCTTTTGTGTCCACATTGCTGCTGCGTGCCTGCTTGTGCGGTAGACTGGTAGCTGTTCACTTGTGTTTAGGCTTCTCAGGCGTCTGTATTAAAGCTTAATGCACTTCCATTCTAATAAGACATGGGTTTTTTTTTGATGAATGCAATGAGTGAATGTTTTGAAGTCGTACAATATGCACAGCAGCATCTTATCTATGTAATGCAAAGTATGTTTACGAAGCCTTGAGGTACAAGAATGTTCTCTAAGTGATCTTCTCTCTGCAGAATGCATCTTAAGTGCCCGCGACACACAAACACACAAGCGCTAACGTGGACGCACAGTAATTTAGAACTGTAGGCTTTTAATCAGCATATTAAATGTGTCAACTCATAAAGTAAAATGCTGTGAATGCTTTCAATATTCATGTTTTCGTATTTGTCAACCCACATTTCATAACAAATTCATGAAAAAAGCCTCTCGAACTGCGTGCCGGGGAGAGGGGCTTTGTGCAACTTGCATACATTTTTGAAAAGACAGCATCCATTTAGAGCTCATCGTCGGAGATTTGCGTAGCGAAGCCTTTTGAAAAAATAAAAGATAAATATTTTGTATCATGCATTTTTAAACGCCGCACCAATAAAACATAATTCATAAGATCGGGCTTATGCTCTGAGTGATTTCTTGTTTTGCGGAAGAGCAGCGCTAATGGACTTTCATGTCACTTTGTTTAGTGAATAATTAACACTTATACAATATGTACAATCAAAGAATTGTATTATTGATCGTTACAGTTGTTTTTCCGAATCCGTCTTCGGCAGCAGCTTGCTGTGAATAAATAACAGGCTCAGAGGGCAATTGCATAGCAGTGTGCTGGCTCTGTTTAACGAGCGCTTTTAGAGCTGTCGACACGCACAAGAGGCAACTTGCCTACCTTACGTCACCCGAGGCACGAGTTGAATACGTGCTTTTTTTAGCTCCAGTGAAAAGCCAAATACCTGCCTGATTACACCCTTGTCAGACGAGGTAATGTTTACAAAATATCTATAAAACACGGCCCTGGTGATATCTTCATTTGAGTCGTCTGTGTCTGTGCACAATTAATCCTCGTGCTTGGGCCAGTTTTGAAAAAGCCAGAGAAATAAGTGTGATAACGTGTGAGCACAGCCAGCCAGCACACAGCTTTGGCTTTCCCTCATATGGCCGTCCAGTCTAACTGAAGTTGACCTCCCTACGTCACTTCTCTTACCCCTCTCCGTCTTTTTCCGTCTCATCGTCTGCGCCCACCTGCGTCTCGTTCCCGACATTCCCCAGCTTTTTTTATGAGGAAAAGGGTTCATGGTGAGCACATAACCCAACAGTTGGAAGTGCAACCTCTCTATCCCAATAAAAAAACACATTCACAAGCATGTCTAATGGGCACATGGCCACGCAATGTAGAAAACAGTCTCAGTGTGATCCAAAAAAACAGTTCACACCCACATTTCTGGAGGTCACACAGTTCAGGAAAGAGGAATAAAGCAGGGTTTCTTTTTTCTTTTCTTTTAAGGGATCTAATAGTTGTTTTTGTCACTAATAAACCACCACATGCTGGAATCTCCAGCAAGGCTCTGTGGCAATGCATTAGAGATCCTCTAAACCCAAAGGGTATTTACATTATCAATTAATAGAATATTTAAGTGTCTGTATAAAGATGGGTCCACATGGAATAGCCGTGAACACCTCACAGCATGGCACCGCAATTAATTGCATTTTGAGAGGAAGCGGGAGAGGCCTCTGCTTAGAACAAACCATGCCCTTCACATCCTATTACTGCAAACAGAGTCAGATCTCATCAGCTTGAAATGACATTTGGAATCACATTGAAGAACGTCCTATTTAAGATCGGTGAAGATGACTAATGGGCTGTAGTTTCTTTTTTTTGAGTTGTTCCTTTTCCACTTTCTCAGTCTTTCTCAGAGTCCAAGAAAGCGATTTTTAAAACAAAGGACGCAAAACAGTGTCCGCGAAACACACGAGGCAATGACGCACTCACTGAACGCTGATCTCGATCACTGAGCGGTAACTTCTATATGTGCGTTTGTCTAGTCTCCTCTTTCAGACTGACAGCTAGCCGTGCCTCCGTGAACACTGCAGTCGCCCCGGCAAATACTGTAGGCCACATAATGCCGCTGCTCTCTCCATTTCATCGTGCATTCATCTGTGAAGTGGATAGAGTTGCCATTAGGAAGAGACAATGCACTTCCAGGGATACACATCACTTTGCCTTGATAAGAAGGGAGACAAATAGAAAGGATTGTTTGTTGGGAACTATCCTCGGGCCCGGCATTGAGACACTCTGAGGTTCTATTTCTTCTGCGCAGTTAACCTTTTTCATTAAACCGCATTGCATAATTATGGCGCGTCAGCTGCATCCCCCATTGTTGTTTAATTAGCCAGCTAATGTTGTTACTCGGCGCTGCAAACCCTTCATTTGTCTTGCTTAAGGAGCCTCTCTCTTTCCATTACCACAGGGAAATTGAGTTTATTTATTGTAAGAGGAGAATCTGCAGCAGTTATGTACGTAGGCTATTAAATCTTAATAAGCTCCAATCTAAACTGTTACAATATGTTGATGGCTTGCGATGATGGTATCTTCATTCCAGTACCCTCAGAGAGTCACTCACACACAGCAAGACGGGGGATGCAGCATGTAAAATTTGTATTTATTTTCAATAGGTCTCATCAAACACAAGCTACAAAGTCCCATAAGCCTCCTGTGGCATTTCATATGTGACTTGAGTCAGTGTTGTGAAGGCTGAACAGCAGCAGGGGTAGGCAGTGATAGTGGACCATACGTGAAGTTGCAGACAATTATCGATCCTGGCGATATTCTCTAGCACTTAACCTTTACACTAGCCGGACGGGATATGAAGTCCCTTATTGAATGTGTACTTTTATGTTCTTCTCTGGTGACAAGCCTAATCAATAGTGCCCCCCTCCCCCTCCTCACTCTCATTAGAGGCAAGAGCTTCTAAGACTATCTTTAGCCTGGAAGTCCGCGTAATCTTCATGGACGGCTCTAGGACCACTTGATTGGTCTAATTCAGCAAATGCGCTTCTGATATCGGATTTGTTTTTGGTCTAATGTGACTAGTGAGGACGGTATTTAAGGCTAAGTTTTTAGAACTGTCCGAATTTTCTTTGACGCCAACGAAGGCACTTTTTTTTTTTTTGCTCATGCAAGAAGGAAGCCACTGAAACACACAGACTTTTACTCTCCTGATCTTTTTTTTTTTTTCCTCTTATGTAGGCAAGATGTTTCCAGATAAGCACTATTAATCATTCCCTGCATCTGTTCATTCTTGTACACTTTCACCTGAAAAGTCTTTGCACTCCGGAAAAATAACGCTTCTCCTCGAAAATTGCCTGACACATTATCTCATTAAAATGTACAAAGAAAACTCCTTCTCTTTATCTCTGATAATCTAATTAGCATCAGCCAGATGGTTTAATAAGGGATATCGGCGCCGTTTAGCCTCCCAAATGGCCCGCTGGAGGAGAACAGTGGAGGAGGCTCCTCTCCACTCTCCTCTTCACTCTGAATAGCTCTCCAGGGTTCACATTATTGCTTCCTCTGCCTGAGGCGAACCACTCCAACTCAGGAGTTTAGGGAGGATGAATGCATCCAGGAGAGAGACATGCTCAAAGTGAATCAAATAGGCAGAGATGTTGGATACTGCTGGGAATGTTTTAAACCAAATAATGGCAGATAACTGACTTCACCTTTAGTTCCCCCAAGGAGGGAAAAACATTTCAGATTAGGCTTTAAATCTTCCTGAGATATATCAGATTGTTCGGTGTGTGTGTTTTAATTGTTGCCTTGGTAACATTGTACCAGTTCTAAGATTGTCTGTGCTTAGATTATGTGAGTTTTACATCATGAAAGCACAAAAAGACTTGCATAGTGCAGCACTTTGGGCTAAGTTCTGTCTCCCATCTTGCAATGCCGGGGAGCTCTGTGTTCCTGTAACTTCAAGCTGTTAGGCCTGACAAGGCACCAGTTCAAATAAAGTCAGGCTATCATATCATTAAGGAGGAAAAAGTTCTATGTCCAGATTACATTAGAGGAGTCTTAGCCGTCTGGTTTCTCCGGTTCTGACACTTCTCTCTCCGTAATGAGCGGATGCTGCCGCAGTCGAGACATGAATGCTCAAGTGAAGTCCGGTGGACAAGACATCCTCAGCCAGGCCCCTGCATTGGCAATCTAGGCAAATACATCGAGCAGAAAGGGGGCTAGCCAGCAAGCCAAGCAGCCAGACAGTGGAGCCAGTCGCTACAGCCCTCAGAGCCGGCAGTGAGAGAGAGACATGCTCAATTAACTCTCCAACTTCAGCAGGGCTTTTCCTGCTGGCCAGTGGAGAGGAACAATAATGACTGGATTTAGAATAAAAAGATGTGCACATCTACAAAGAAGGGGGTGTGAGCGGGGGAGAAGATGAGATAAGGGGCTCCCATTTAGATTGACGGTTGGAAATTGTGGAAGGTCAGCGCGGTCTGTGAAGCGTCACCCAGGCAACTGCTGTGGCAAAAAAAAAAAAAAACAGTCCAGCCATGCCTGATCGGGGTGTGAGGCTTCGCTGCTTAGCTCGTTCTGTTTCTCTCTCCTCTCTCTCTCTCTGGCTTTTACTTTTTTCTGTATTTCTTCTTGAGGCCTCACAAATGGGGCCTCCAACATATGTCACAGGACGATAGTAGAAACCTCTTGGTGAGGAGAAAATAATGGGATTTTATGAGAGTCAGTGAGACGCATATTGGATAAGACTGCTTCACTGTGTCCTTTTGTTCTTTTTATTTTTTTTTTTACAGATCACACTCGGTACAAAAGTTAAATGCGTAACTTTGAGGTGGCTCTTGTAGGATTACGAGTACATTGAGGGAAAAGTTAAGTCTTGCCTTGCTGACACTGAGGATCTTCATCAATCGTGAAGCATTTCGGTATCCACATCTTCCCAAAAAAACCTGCCCTGTTTTTTTTTTATGCACAAGTGCACCAGGTAATCAGGGAATGCTAATGAAGTGGCTTATTATTGAGTTAACCGGGTTTCCAAACTCCAAAGGCACTGCTTAACAACAGGAAAATGGATTATTTCTCCATCAACAACATTTAGAGGATCATTAGGAGGAGTTCTGCACAAGTGGCCTTAGGTAAGAGATTTTAACAAGCGCCTGCATCTCTTCCTAATCTGCGCCGTCGCTGGCATATGCGTACGCCCACGCGCTAATTGCCCTCAGCTGCAATTGAAACAATATCTAATTGTCGACTGGATTAATTAGGCACATGTGCGGTTGTGCATCCCTAAACAAGGACCCACATAAATAACACCAGGTAGAGCCCAACAGATGGGAAACTCTGGAGCCCGCGGCGTTAGCTCAGCGCAGATCAACACAAACTGCAACTTCAGCCATAAAAACACAAACAACATTATCTTTTTTAACTTAAAACGTTATATTTCTATTTCACATGTATTTCACTTGTGATTTAATGTTGTTGTTATGAATATCACGCGGTTATACAGCTCCTGTAGTCGAACATCTGATATACAGAACATCGCAACGGCAGAAATTAGCGTGTTACGCGGTAGCACTTTTGCTCCATTTGACTCTCTTTGCTTTTGGTATTTTCAGCAGCCGTACCGACGGTGTTTACATAAAGTGTTCGACAGTTTAAAGGAATTTGTAGAGTCAAATCCCCTCCTCACATCATAACAGTAATTACATCCCCTTAGCACGCGACACAACCTCCCAGTCTTTTTTTTTTGCACTTCGAGCACTTTTTAAACTGTTTTACAATCAATTAGACCTCCGCGCCGCTTGCACTCTGTGCTGATCAGTAGCTTCAAAGACATTCATAATTTGCACATTACAATTTCACAATGTGCATATGTGCGTGTGTCATCGCTTACGCCTCCACGTGTGTGTGTGTGTGGGGGCGTGTGTGCATTTACTCGTGCTTGTGTATTGAACTTTGCCAGGTAGCTGAGCACAGATCACACACACACAGAGAGAGGTCTTATTAAACTTTGTGCAGACCTCACTCAAAAACTTTGACACACAGAGCGCTTGTGAGTTTGCATTAGGAATATTAATGCCCATATTAATTTTGTGTTGACCTTTTGCCATCCGCGGGCTCTGTACTGCAGTCCAAACAGACAGGAGCTGTTTTTAATTCCCTGGTGTAACGGAAAGAAAAACATACACTTGCATGCACACATTAATGAAAAAAAAAAGCTGCCCGCTTGCACAACATATTATAGCAGTGGAGCCTCAACTTGACTTTATCACATTGATTGACTAACAATTACTGAGACTGACGTAAGCTCTCACTGTGGTATTTATTCCATATTTGTTCACTGTATTCAGCATGTGGCATTGAGGCATATACCTCCGTGTTTGTATTCATATTCAAATGTTGATGGGAAAAAAATATATATATTATCCATTTATATAAAGCGTCAAAGCCATAATTGTTCTGACCTCAGCATGTAGGCACATTGTAACGGCTTCAACAAATGACAAAGCAGCTACGGTTAAGAAAAGTTGAAAGGATAAAAAAAAAAAAAAAAGTAGGCAGTTATGTTAAAGCGCACTTTACAAAGCTTAAGTGTCAGGAGCGTTAAAAGACTTCGAACAAAGCAAATTACTTTGGTTGAAAAAACAGCAACAGACACATCCCGGCGCGCGGCCCTCTCGACACTATTCCCCTGAAGAACGGCGCTAAAAAAAAAGAAAACGCTCCCGGACACAATTTCCAATTGTTTACGGCTAATTTGCGGCTGTTTTCCACACATGTAAACACACCAGCTGAGAAAAGCCGCGGCATGTCGCGCCAAGAGGCCCTTTTTTCTTCTTCTTCTTCATTCTTTTTTTTTTTCTTCTCTTCTTCCTGTAGAGAGTTAGTTTACCTCCAGGACACGGAGAGTTTGGGGCCATAACAAGCGATAGGCGCAATGTGACAGGGACAAAGGAAATGCATTAGTCAGCCATGTTGTGTGTTTCTGGGAATCCACTCTGTGTGGAGTTCACTCAGGAGAAATTACATTTCTGCTTTGATTTAATTAAAGCTAAATATTGGGCAATCGTCAGGCACTTGGCAGGGTATGCTTGACACTGTAATTATCTCCTGAGGTGCTTTTGTCTTAAAGGCTGCATTCATGCGTGAAACCAATTCCAACGTTGACTCGTCAAGGGCTGCACTTTTTTTTTTTTGTTTCTTAAAAAAAAAAAGAGAGCGAGAGAGACACTGTTTGCTTACTGTTCCTCTAAGCCGTCTATAACCTGTCACACGGGCTGAGACAGACCCCTGGTGACTTTCGAAGCGGCGAGACGAGGAGCTGCTAAAAACAAATACGTCAGCTGCCCCGTTAGTTTGTTGCGGAGGGAGGAAAACGTGGTTCGCCTTCAGCGGATTTCTTTCCCCCTCCGCTTTTTGAAGAAAGCGCATTTGTAATACAAAGGGTTGTCCTAATACACGGTGAACGTAAGTACGGTCGTGGATTAATGGATCTTTACCTTCTGTGTTGGCCTTTGAATAAAACATTCTCGTGATGGTATACAGATGTGTGACAAGGTGTATGATTTATAAAGGAATACAGTATGTACAGTATGCATTCAGAGTGATGCCTTCCCTCCACTCTTTTTTTATTTACTGTATATATCAACCATCTCTCTCAATTCTTTCTGTTCACTACGCTCTCTCTTTCACTCTCAGTTTTCTCTTGAATTATTCACCAGTGTCATCATGTTGACCTGTTCCTTGTCAGTGCTGTGTGTGTGTGTGTGTCTGTGTGTGTACATCAGCGCTGCAGCTGTGTGGGTGCATCCGTGTGTGTCTGTGTCAGGGCCAAGCAACGCTCTCCTCATCCAGTCCTCGGCTGTAATTTGTGTCACTGACTTGAGTTTGATGGGTGAGCAGCTCCGCACAACACTGTGTCACAGGGGTGGAGTGGCGGTGTGTGTGCGTGTGTAAATGTGTACGCACTTGCTGTGTGCGCGTATTTTTTTTTTTTTCCGCGGCGCCTCTGCATGTCTTTGTCTGTCTCCATCCCTGAGATGTGGCCATGTGAACCTGCTACGGTGTGTGTGTGTGTGTGTGTGTGTACCTGTGAGCATGAACAGCGGTGCAGCTCTTTCCCTCCGTTGCCTGCATCGGCACAGTGTCACAGTGAGGAGCCCGGAGGAGACAGCCGAGGCCGCGGCGGTGAGGCGCTCACAGCTGCCACTTGTCACATTAGTCAGCTCAAATTTGGAGGAAATCAATTCGGAACCTTAATTCGCTCGACGACTCCCACGCCCGGTGCAGCCGAAGAGCCCGGCCACCGGCGGGCTCCCCCCCACCACCGCCCTCCCGCCTCTCTTCGAAACCCCCCCACCCCACCCCAAAAGATGAGGAATCGACTCCCAGGGGACACAAGTCATCAATCTTAAATCACCTCCTCCAAACTAATGGCAGTCCCAACCCGGCCAGTCCTGCTAAATTGAATTATTACTGGATTGACAAAAAACTGCTGAGAATATTTTTGAAGGGAGGAAGGGAAGGCTGAGTGTGTCTTAATGACAGGAAGTGGAGGGGAAGTGGTCGGACGGAGTCATGAAGAGGGGAGGTAGGGGGTGCGCGGAGTGGTAGGGGGTTGGGGGGGGTGGGCTAGGAGTTGTACTCACGCACACGCATGCACGCACAGACACAGCCCTGCGCAAACGTTCACACGCGCGTTCAAAACTGCCATGCGCTTTAACACCGGTAACCCACTTAAACACACTTGCTTTCACCTTTCTCTCTCGCTCTCCCGCGCACACACACACCATACACCACTTACACATACCCGGCTTACGTGCTGTATGCTAATGCTCATCATCAGTCAGGGCAGATTAATGACCCGGCTCTCAGCCAGGCAGGGTAGGCAGATACAGGTACTGCGTTAGACCACCTACTCGTTCAGACACAATGCATGGAGACAGGATCCTGGATAGGGGGCTGCGGGGAGACGCCTCTCCAGCTCGGGGAGGCTTTAAGAAATAGTTTTTTAGGGCTCTATCCCTGCAACAGCAAGGCAAAGGTGTGTGTGAGCAAAAGTAAAAACCCATACTTTGTCTTTGTTTGTTTGGGTTTTTTTTTTTTTTTTCAGCAACGCCAAGGGCGGACACGGCGGTGAGGGTTAAAAAAAAGTTGGAGCTAAAAAAGTTGGAGGGGAGAAAAAATATAAGAAGAGAGCATCGCTTGATGGTTTTGTACACGCGCTGTCAAAACTGGCAAAACTTTTTTTTTTTTTTGCGAATACCGACAAATGGATTGTTTAACTTTATTTAAGCGATCAAATGTGAAATTCTTAAACTCAGTCGAGTTGCTGCGGTAGACGTTGCCGACGTCTTTCTTGCACCATAAAAACAGTGAATGCCCTCAAGCGTCCATGTGTAAACATCAGCAGTAAATACCCTCCCATCATTCCAACTTTAGCTACGGCAACAGAAACACTTGACGCGGCTGTCTCTCAGATGTACGTGAAAGACTTTAAAGAGGGCTGATGTAAATCCTTAACCTCCTGCAGGGCACCTCCACCTTACTGTACCTTGACAAAGAAGCGGAGAGAGAGGGGCTTTGCTCGTAACATGTATGTGTTGCCGTTCAGTGCCGGCGTCTGTCATGTGTACGCCGCTGTAAACACGTTGACTGTGTCGGCGGAGCTGCTTGTTGAGGCATATTTACCGTTCCTCGTCGTCACCAATTCCGCCACGCGCTCACAGAGTTACGGCTGCCTTGCGAGGCACATGAAAGTGATGGATGAAAGTTTTCCTCTCCCAGGGCGCGGGGCTGAATTAAATTGAAAGCTACTGTTTATTCCCCCTGTGTCTCGTCACAGAATCGGGGTTTGTTTGCAATTGATTTAAGCCGGGGGGGTCTTTTGCGGAGGAAAGGCTAAGGTTTTCCTCTTGATGGAAAAGATGATTGAATTTGTTTTGTCTCACGTGCCTCTCTCCGCTTGCTCTCTTTCCATCCTTTGCCTGTGTCAGTAAATCAGATCATCTCTCTCCCCTGTCAACACACGCTCCTTGTTGAGCAGTCAAAGTTAATTTGCAAACGTGCTCTTTGATTTTTTTCCCTCCTTTCCCTCTTTGTCTCTTTCTTTAGCTGCCTTCTTCTTCTTTTTTTTTTTTTTGAGAAGTCCTCTTAGACAGTTTTTTTTGCTGAGAGTTCTTCTTCTTTTTCATTCCGAAACAGAGAGAGGACTTTCTTCCCTGTTTCACTTGGCTTTCAGCTTGCACGAGCTTTTGATGAGATGATGAATCCTGTCTCGGGCAGGTGATGTCTCACACTATCTCAGCAATCCCCAGCCACACCTAACCGTGATAGGGTTCGGTCCCTGGTTAAGGGGAGCTTGTCAACCGGATTTCCTTTGTAGAAGCCGACCGGAGTCTGAGGGCTTCCTGTGGGGAAATGGCTACAGAGTCATTATTCATCATCCAAGGCTTTGCCCGGGCCCGTCAGGCACTCTCCCTCGGCAGCAGTCCATCTCTGCAGCCATTCATCATAGGCCTGAATGCAGCTGAGAGGAAGAAGGGAGCGAGACACTTAGGCCCTCCGCTAGCGGGGCCCTAATGAAGGCCCTCGCTCTGCTCTCATACAAACACCTCAGCGATATTAAGCTGGGTCAATTATCGTGTCGCTCTCAGCCAGCCATCAAGGTGCGGGGCCCTACATTTTGAACGTGAAGTGTTTTAAGTCAAACTCACTGAGGAATAGGATATGCATTAGACAGAACTTAAACACCAGTGCTTTAAATAAATTCCTCCAGTGCTTTTAAAAGTCGGGCACTGAACTTTTGTGCATTTAGCTGCCTATTGCATCAGGTTATATCTAAAGATTTAGCGCTCTGGTTTCCCAAATTGTGGCGTATTTCTCTGGTAGCTATGCCACGTATCAGCATGCTAACTTTGCTCTTACAATACAGCATAGTAGGTTTGATTAGTTCACTTTAAGTGCACTCAGAAAGCAGTATATAAAACATGGATACTAAGTTTTATTAAACATAATGAGCCATGTGGTCGGTAGATTTATTCTAAGGAGAGAGTCATTATGGGGTACATTTACAGCTGTAAGGAAAGTGCAAGACAGTGAAGAAGACATCGGCGTTTTTAAATGGTAGAAGTGTATATTTGCCGCACAGCATTATCTCGAATTATTATGGAATTATTATGGAAGCGTCGGGGCCTTCTTCGCAGTAATTACACAGTAGCAAGCACAGCGATCGTGGCGTGTTATTTGCACTATAACGTATAGTCTTTACAGTCCCCTGGCCTCAGCTCAGCTGTGCTACCACAGAGTACAGTCACAGCTACAAGCGCAGCCGCAGGTGCGTGCAGAGTAACATGTGTGATTATGCATCTCCTCCAGGCTAATCTGATGAAATGATCTGGGGTTTTTTTTTTGGAGGGGGGAGAGGCATCTGTCCCGTTCCGTTTCGCAGTCTGGGGAATCTCAGCTGGTAGCACTTTGTTAGTCGCCCTTTACGTTTTTTTTTTTTGTGTGTGTGTGTGTGTAAATCTCAACGTTTTGGCGGTCCACGGGAGACTTGTCAATACTCGGAGCCGTATAGGCTGTGGCAGCCTCACTTCAGGGAAAACATTTGCCTTGAAGTACTGTCTTTCCTCATCTTCAATGTCAGCCCTGGGGCTCCAAGACAACATATGTTCCCCGCATGTCCCCAAGACATGGCAGCCAGCGTTGCACTCTACGCTAAGCTAGTCGCACAAACGCATCATCACACGGCTACTGTCTTCAGCTTCCACTCCCCTTTCGTTTCTCCCCTCGCTCTCTCTCTCTCTCTCTCTATCTCCCCCCTTCTCAACTCCAGCGCCGAAACAGATGGCCGCAAATTACAATGGCAGTTGTGCCTTAAAAGTACTCTGACAAACTCAACAGCAGCACCCCCCTCCGCCGCTACCGCCACCCTCCCCGTCACTGAAATGACAAAATCATTAATTGGCATTGCGTAAGGGCTGGCTGCTTTAGCAGTGTCTCGCACAGCATGAGCGCCTGTCTAAAACTCACAGATGTAAAAGATTAATCTTTTTGCCTTCAGGTAGGTGAGCTGAAAATCAGTGGGTGAAAAAAAAAGAGAAAAGAAAAAGAAAAAGCAGCACTTCTAGCTGTTTGGTTAGCGGGGAGAACAGAGAAGAGGGCACATCCGTGCTGCTACTGTAGGAAGTATTCAATATTTTGTCCTTGAACACACACGCACACACACACACACACACCCTGTGTGACAGTTGCACTGTTTTTGTATCGCGGAGCACGGAAGTGACTGGAATATTAAACATTATTGATGATTTACATGTTCTTTAGTGGAGGAGATTAAAGAAGTTTTTAGTCTGTAAACGGTTGTTTGAGATGAAACCGGGTTCAAATACAGCATGCTGATTATTGTGCGTGTGGGTGGATGTGTGGATGGGGGCGGGGGTGCATGCCCTTTCCCACAGAGATATGATATAATATATTACAACCAAGATTAAAGATATAAATATTACCCCTTCATTGCTCTCTTCCCGTGTTGCTTGTTTTGACATGAGTAAAAATTACTGCGTAATAGTTACTCTGAGCAAAAAAGATACGTGGCGACGTGACATCTGAAGTAAGAAAAAAAGAGATTAATTAATTAACAATAATTAACTAAAAGTAATGACTGGCTCTGATAGGAGACACAGAGGTAGTTGTATTCCACGGGGGGGGAATCTACTTCCACACTACAGAGACATTTCAGACCTCTGTCTTCTTTATCTCAACTCTCTGATCTGCCATTACCTGCCAAGCCATACCCACCTCCACCACCCCGAACGAATAAAGCCACGTGTTAAGATATTAGCAAGGCAATAAAAGAATGAATATTTGATAACGGATATTCCGTACACTGTTATTACTGGGCCGTTGCATCAGCACTGCAAGCTCAGACCAAATATAGGTGCCACTGCCTCATGTCAGCAAAAACAAGCTCTGACAATATTGTTTTATTTATTTATTTATTTTTTGGTTTAAACTCGAATTGTAGTTTCCCGGGTTTGTGTGAAGACGCATGCGGAATCACATCCGTTGGACAATTTGTTTGCTTTCTCGAGAGCGACAGGAGAGTTTTCTCGTTTCACGCGACCGCGTTTATCCATCTGTCAGTCCATCTCCACCCTCCAAATTCCTCATCCCTCCTTCCTCTCGCTATCTTTCTTCCTTTTTTCTTTTCCTCTGTTCCTCTTTTTGTGTTTTTACTTCCATTAATCTTTTTCGAGGGCCTTCTATAATCCATCTCCCCAGCCGAGAGGTATTCCCCGAGGGTAAATTACTCTGGAGGCCTGCCTGGCCCCGCACTGCATCAGATTGACCCTCAGCTTGTTTGCCATTTTGTATACTGCACTGTTTATTTAACAAGGAGCAGAGTGAGTGTGATTTCCAGGGACGGGTCCCTGTGATAGTAGCTTTGACACCCTGCCTGAGTAATGACCCTCATTATGGAGCCTCTGACAGCTCCCTGAAAGGCCTGATTTATGAATATGCTGGGACCGTAGCCCCACAAGCCTCTGCGCACCAGCCTCTGAGCATGGTCTCCCCTCCCTCTGTCAGCACCCACAGACTATACATACATGTGCGTGGGCGTTCGCACACATATAGTGCCTACACATGCGCCAGAAAGTAAATGGCATATGTATATGAAATGCATTTTTTGGCTTTGGAATTGCCATAAGTGGAAACTGTCTTTTGCCTAACTTTATATTCTCCTCCATTTAAAAAAAAAAAACAGCAGAAAAAATGCGCAAGCTCTCCCAGGTGGTCTGTGGAAAGTTGGATTCAAGATTTTATGGCAAAAATAAAATTCCTCAAAAGTTGATTTCATTCCCTGATTCGTTTTTTGGTATGCGGACGTAGCAACGTCCCACAGAGAGAGGCCTGTGCCGCAACTTCCAACTTCCATTTTATTTCATTTAATCTCATCTTATTGGTCAGTACTTCATGAAAATTCCACACATCTCACCCCTTAAGGATTAACCCTATACATATTAACCCTTCTTAAATATCACACATATCAAAGGGCAGCATAAATAAGTTATGAGTTATATATCTCTTCTTTTTTTTTTTTTTTTGCCCCAGCAGAATCAATTAAGCGGGCAGAGGAGGAAAAGAGGGTCTTTGGGAGGGCTCTAGGCTTGGCCAGGCCTTGAGAAGACCAGGCCCTACTGGAGGGGAATCAGAGGGAGTAGAAGTATACAACAGAAGGGATGAGTAGAAGAGAGAGGAAGAGGGAGGAGGGCTATCCAAAGAGAGGAGGGGAAGAGAGAAGAGGTGGGATATCCACTGGATATGCATAAACAGGAGATGAACAGGCAGGCGGGCACGAGAGCGAACAGCAGCAGCAGATAAAGCTATACAGGCTTGTCAGAATCCAGCCGCTAGCCCAGTGATTTATGAGGATCCCCAGTCAAGACTTCGCTCCAAATCCTCCATCCAGCAGCCTTTTGTTCACAGCGGAGACGCCATCCTCCTACACGCGCACGTACCTTGGTTTCGCCAGACCACTCAGACATGCACATGTACCCGCTCAGGCACTGGAGCCAGACCGATACTGGAATTTCCAGACTGATATTAGAGATAAAGTTGTCATAAAGTTGCCAAACAGAGGCTAGAACGGGCCCAAAATATCGACTATGCCCATATATTGGTCCGGCTATACAAAGAACACAGCCGTTTGATATGCATGTGTTATATTCTCTATCGGTCGATTTGTCAGTTATTTTTTTGATTAACTGATTAATTATTTATTATTTTAACATATTCAATTTGTTTGTTTCTTCAACTAAAAATCCAAAACACAAAAATATGGATTTTTATTTATTGAGAGAAAAGTAGTAAATCCTCAAATGTAAGAAGCTTGATCCAACAGCGGTATTTAGCATTTTTGCTCTATAAAATTACATTTGTTTTAGTTTTGTGTTGGATCAAGTAATCGGCTAATAGATTATTGTTTCAGATCACATGTGTATATATATATATACGTGTGTGTGTGATGTATGTGTATGTATTCAGGGCTGAAGCAGCACAAGAATGTAACTGTCCCTGCACGTATTAAAGAATTGGACGCATACTTTTTTATTGAGAGCTCCCTTGAAGAAATGGTTAATTAGCACTCAGCTCTGTCAGCATTAATAATCACTTCCACCTTGCTGTCCTCACGCTGTCTTATGCTGTGTACTCTGCTGTCAGCCTATCGCTATCTTGCTATCAGCAGTCTGTCCTCATTTCCCCATGTGTGTATTAGTGTGGCTTGGCTTTGAGTGATTTATGTACTTTTATGTACTGTATGTGTGGTTTTATCTCTGTTTGTCTGTTTGGCATGTTTCGGTTTATATCTAATAATGCAGCACAGTGTTTTTTTATGTTTTTAAGATGTTTTTAGGGTGATTTTAGTGTGATTGTACGAAAGAAAAATATGCTCTTGGCTGTTAATGTGCACTGCCCCTGTTAAATAAACCAGTAAAAAATTAAACACATTAAGCACTAGAGTTCAGCCCTGTATTAGTTCTTCAAACATAGTGAAACATAAAAAAACAAAACCGACACAGTTGGGCATAAATATTGAACATGCTCGATCTTATTTGACTTCTCATAGCTAAAAACATCATCCAGATGTTCATCATAGCACCGCCCCCATGGCACAACTGCTTCATTTATTCATGATTTTTCAATGGACTCTTGCAGGTGACAGGTGATTGATGGAGGTTTGTCGGCATTTGTAGCTTTACATGACCCGACTGTCCAAAAGGGTCAGATCTGAGGTCATTTAACCATTGAAGAATTGGCTATAATCTGTGATGGGGCTGATCTTGGATTAGATTTGTCTTTCTGAGAGTTGGCTTATTGAGGAGAGTAGATAACTGATTGGACACACACACACACACACGCACTCACACACTTTATGCCCTGCATTAAAAAGCCCTGGATAAAAGGTAAGGAATATGCTTTATTAACTTTAAATATGCATGAAGTTTCCGAGGGAAAGTGCAGCACAGCATCAGGAATGTCCAAAAGCTTGACTACTTATTTCTCTCTTTTTTTTTCTCCCTCAAAAACTGTAAATAATTAAAAACAGAGAGAAGAGAGGAGAGAGGGAGGATAGAAAACGTCAAAGATACTCGCCCTCTGCATAAACACATTCTTATTAGTGACCTCAGATGCCCTGAGACATCAAATCATAAAGTTACAACGCAACAACTCTCTCCAGAATGTTGTCTGTGTGTGTGTGTCTTCTTTTACTGCTTGACAGTGCGCACACAGAGCCACAGCTGCATATGGAAAAAGCTCTGTTTTTTTTTTTCCAGTCTTGGCCTCAGCACCAGAAGTTCTGGGGACTCATCCCTTTGAGAGTAGAGTTGAAAGACTAGACGCTCTTATTGTGATATTCTTCTGCGAATATCCGCAGAAACCAATCTCGTATCAGAGAAGCCGTCTTTCACCTTTCACCTCGCGAATCGTGATTTGTCGAGCGCTGACGGACTTCAGCGGCTGGCAAATTGTGCCCGAGCTCCCGATCAAGGTCACACTTTTTGTGGACTTTTCAAGCACATTCGTTGCGACGTCCATGTCTTCATCTGACAAAAAGCAGATACTGACACTGTGACACCCTCTTATTAGTTATCTTATTAGTCCATTGATTTCCTTTTGACTCCAGATATTCAACCAGAGAGAGTGGGAGAGCTTAAGCTCTGTTGCTCCAGGCTCATAAGAAGAGGCTTAGCCTTATTAAGAAATGGGGATTCCGCAAACATGACAACCACGCATTCACCACGGCTCCCTTGGTAATGTAAATAGATAAATACATAAATACATAAACAGGCTGTGAAAAGCTGATCGTGTTAGTCCCTCCTGATTTAGGGGAATCCGCAGCTGAAAGCGAAATCAGTTACGCTCGCCCCGTCCGCGTCAAATGATATTTTCCCCGCCGTAAATGAGCTACACAAAATTGTTTTTTTTTTTATTTATATTGTCGCATGTTATTTGGCCCCCTTAATCTTGCCGCTCTGGCAGCGGTTGTTCGTCATGATTATTTCAGCCAGCTGAACGATATTTAAATGAATAAATAGCGAGTATTTACCCAGCATCATTGCCTTGTCATGTTGGCTACGTCGCCTAATGGCCTTCTAGACTCCACCGCTATTTATGGGAGTCATTTCATCCTCTGTTATTTACCCCCCCCCTGCCTTGACAGTCTCCACTCTTTTTTTTTTCTTCCCCCCCAACTCCATCATGCAACTACCTCTGTACACTTTTCCCTGATGCATCATCTCCCTGTGAATTTCGGCAACGTGCTATTAGAAGGGGGTGTAATCCCGTCACTGCCTGTCCTTCATGCCTCTCACACAATGATGTATTAACAGCAGAGCACACTAATGAATGGAAAGCACCAAGTTGTTAAGTCTGTTTTAAGGTGCCATTTCTATTAATTTGCTCTTTGCTAGGCTCTGTTGATTTTTTTTTTTTTTCCTCTTTCTTCCTGGTCTTTGTCTTTTTTTATTTTTCCACATCCACAATTTATTTTCACAATCTGGTTTGGCTCTTAACACCCTTGTATGTGTGAGAATGTGTCGCGATTTGTGTCAAATTATCGCTATGAATAGACGAGTCTCACTGTGACTGATACATAGCGAACTCCGACGGGATATCTCAAGTCAACAAATAATCTCACCCGCATCTGTCCGATACACTGCTTGACGCACCGGCTCGTGAACATGCCATGTTTCATGTCATGCATTTGTATCTGCTGTAAAACGCAGCTGGCAGAAGTTTGTTTAAGGTGTTTTTCGTGTTTTCTCACAAGAAGAAAAAAACAGAAATACGTAGGATTTCATGATAAATGGCGGAGGGGGTTAGTATAGGGTGAAATGGTATTAAACATTGCTCCACAGAGCAATTTATCCCTTGTTGAAGGTCTAAAATCCAGTCAATACCCGCCACTTTTTAGTGGACGAATATGGCTTAATCTGATCTCTGGATTGCACCATACTGGAGCAAGCTAATCTACGGATCAGATCGCGCTGTACATAGGCTGGCAACCTATCCTCGGTTACATCTCCATTTCCTTCCAGCCATGCAAGCACTTACAATGATGAAGAAAAAGGGGGGGGGTGGGAAAAAAAATACATGCTTCAAAAAACCCACAAACCCAGGATGGGCTAAATTACCAGAGTGCAACAGGGGGGGGGGGAGAAGCTCCATCGTTTGTGTTTCATGCCGTGGCTGCGAGAGAGCGTGCTGCCATTCCTTTGCCGCTTGACTGGGCAGATTATGCTCAGGTATCAGCCGCAGCCAAGAAAGCGGATTACTTGTGTCCAAATAGAGTTGTCAGTTTGGAAACTCAAGATGCAATCATTTCCATGGGAAGGGTAATTATAGTGGATCAAGACCACGTTACTGTCAGATGCATGGCGCGGGATGAGACAGTCACTCACTAATGAAGGATTTTACATGTATGAGGTGAGCAAGGTACTCTTTCTCAACTCTTGTGCGCTCTCTGTCTGTTTCTCACTGAGTCCATCTCTAACATGTTGTTTAACATGGGTTTTTTGACCTGCTGGTGTATCAAGAAAGCATCCAGAGTTGAACTGCTGATATACTTAACTCAGATTTAAGGTAAAAAATAGGCCCCAAAACAGATGAAGTACAGGGTCAAACACTGTTGACCTTTCGCTGGGTGCCACATGACCAACAACAAAAACTGGCAACAAAGACAGCTTGGAAAGTGGAATACCATCCTCTGCAAGGATACTGATGTTTGCTGAGTAAATATCTTCCACATGCAGAAAATATGGGCACTAACAACACAAATCATCTATCATTTCAAGGTTTTTAAATATACATCTGTACCAAGGCTAAAGACACACAGAAAAATAAGTAAATATACAGTTTGGACAATCTTCATAGATTAAAGATTTTATTTTTCACATTGGTTTAATCTGGACGCAGACTTTGGGCAGGGATTGCAATGCCCCTAAGTGATCCAGGTGAAGTGTGTGTGTGTCCACAATATAAGCAACAGTGTGCTTAAATCTAACTTTGTTGAATTATTATCATTAGCACTATCAGCAGTATCATCCTGGATTTACCTGATTATTCATTTGTACTTTCATCCAATCCATAAAATGTCCGAATAATACCAATTTAATCATCATAACATATATACTTGGTATATCATTGGGAATATTGCAGTGACCATAGCTCATAATCAGTATGTGTGGAATTCCAAGGCAATATTTTTAAAGAATAAATACATAGAAAATTAGTTACTACTTTTTATTACATTAAAAAAAAAATAAACTAGTAAACTACATCATAAAACTATGACCACTTTTTCTGTCGCTAACTGGTGCTGAAAACTATTAAAAACTATAGTTGCTTAACTATGCAACTAGTGCAACTATTTTTTAACAGGGTGTCACAACTTGTTACTAACCAGTGAATATCGGCGTAGACAGTTTATTTAACCAGAAATAATAGTGTACACAATAAAATAGCACTACAGGTGAAGAGAAATAATCTTCCAGGTTGTGTTCAGTAGATTTTTTTTTCTTCTTCCTGCTTTCCTAGCACATGTTCCATCACACAGATGATGATCATCTGTCATTACAAATTATGGCATAGCTGGCAGCCTTTGTCTCTGCATCTGACCTTTATAACCCATGGCCTCAACCTTGACCCTGACTGAGCCACCACCTTCATAAAAATGCAGCATGAAAACCACGATCAAACTACCTCAACGCAGACTCCTCCTTCACTAAGAATGAACACACACACACACACACACATGCGGGCACACAAAATGTCCAAGTCTGTTTTATTATGACGAGCTTGTGCATTGTACATCTCACCAATACCCAATCACTCATTTTCCCACTAAATACCTCTCTCTCCCGATGGCTTCACCCGGTGCTCGGTCGAAAAGGTCACACAATTAAATGGCTAAGGCCTTCTGTTCATGTCATAGAATGGTGATGTATCACTCCAGGCTGGCTGTACGTGTACCTGACACACTGTGAGCATGAATATGATTTCAGAGATCATTAAAAATTTAACAGCGTGACCTAATTACCCAAGCTCCCTATTCAGATTCCAAGCAGTAAGTGAGATGGAGAGAGAGAGAAAAGGAGGAGGAGGAGGAGGAGGATCTGTGTATGGCAGGCTAAGCCTCATCTGGAATCAATTATAATTACTTTATGTTGCTGCTTTGTCAATCAATATGGAGCGAGCTGTAATGGATCGCTCAGGTGTCACATACTGTACTTAGAGTTCCGTTGTTTGTGTGTTTGCATATGCGATGGAGGTCTCAGAAGGAATATAATTAGCGGGTTACTTTGGCGTGGTATATTTAAGTGGATAAGGTTTGTGAGCACCATCATTTATCTTGAAGTGGGTTGATTTTGGATTTGTGCCGCATATAAAAGCATTGAGGAAGACCGGGGAGCACAGTGCATGCATGTATAATGATCTATCTGGAAGTATAGACAACATAGTCTCTGGAAAAAAAAAACGCTCTATTGTTTTCATTCAAATCAACTTCCTCTCAGGGTACATGGCTTTTTTTTCCCCCCCTCTCCCTTTTTACCATATTGATCGCTCAGTTCGGAGTCACAAACAAGGCAGATTACCATTATCTGCTGTTACAAAGCGTTTCAGGAATCTTTGACTGAAGTCGTAAAAAATCTGGGGCTTTTCATGTCTCTCCGCATCGATTTAACGCTTGTGAGAATGAATTGCAGATCAATTGGCTTACCTCTGGGCAGACTTAATGAGCAAGCACACAACATCGAGAGGGGGGGCCCTGTTCCTGTTGTTGTTGTTGTCTGTCTGCCTCTTGCTTCGTAGTTAAAGATGAAGATGAAGAATCATTTCCAGTTTACCGCCCCTCCTCCTGACACTTTGGAGCAAAGCTCAGGCGAGAGATCGTCCCGCAACCAAACGCGATTTATTTTTTTTTCTTCTTGCGTTTTGCGTGACGACGACATATCTGTGATATTTTGTCCGACCAATCCGTGTGACTAATGACCTTCTGAGAGTAATCTGGTACTCAATAACCATACCTCATTACTCACTTTGCAAAGCCGTCTTAAAAACCTTTTTTGGCATTTGAATGGGACAACTCTTGCATGGCACCTTATCTATGAAATATCATTGCAGTAATTACACTACAGGGATTTAATGTCATGGTGAAGCCTTGTGATGCCTACCAACACTCCATTACCCTTTTGTTTATCCTATTACATCATTCCTATTTCCTTTCCAAGTTGTTGTCGCTGCCATTCGACTTGAATTTCAACTCTAATCTCACTCCGTCCCTGGCCTGAGCTTCACTGTTTGACTGCTGTGTTTGAATCACTTTCCCCCCCTGCCTTTCACCCAGGCGATATACTATAAACATTTACCCTCTGCCCACCTGGGATCAATAAAGGCTGTTGCCATGTGGTAATCAGATGGCACAGCGAATCTTCTAATCACCGTCTAATACCCGGCGAGGAGGTCGGGGGAGTGTGCAGCTGACGGTTCCCGCCAGTTCCCGACTCCCCCTCCTGTCTCGTCGGCTGCCCCCGTCGCCAGAGTCTCTGTTTACATCCACGGGACCTGACTGCAGGACGTGGCCTCCCCCTGCTGCATCGCCGGCCCTCGAGTGAATCCGTAAGGTTCACCCAGGAGTCACAGAGAGGGGATGGCGATGGGGAGTTTTTGAATTTCTATCAGGTTACCGTTTAGTTTAGGGAAGGGAATGGGAAGGTAGCGCCTCAGTGTGGCAGGGGAAGAAGGGGATGCTTTGGAATGGCAAAAAAAAAGAAAGAAAGAAGGATGAGGAAATATGAGACTAGACAGACAAAGAGGGGAGCGAGGTTAAAAAGGTGGTCAAAAAGACGCGAGGCAGCATATTATGCAGCTTGGTGCTTTAATTATTTAGTAAGTAGCTTGATTGTCAGATACAGATTGCAAGCCATTTCCTTCGTGCGGAAAAGAAGAGGAAGATGCCTCTATGAACTTGATTACGTAATAGAAAATAATTTAGTGTCTTTAGACTTTGTCACGCTCATCCTAGAAGTAAATAGCCACATCAGTCAGTATAGTTTCTACGTTTGTAGCTTTTCTTTCCTTCTTGTTTTTTCTTTCCATGCCCTCCATCCTTTCCTTCATCCTCTCCCTCTCTCTCTCTCTATCGCCTCCACCAACACACACCGAGCCTTAAGCCCGCCATACTGCGCGTTACATGAAACCCGCAGGAGTTCAAGAAGCCGTTTTGTGTGGCCGCACTCTTCCGGTTGGCCTGGACCTGGAAGTTGACTTCAGCGAGATGAGAGGTAGACTGTAAAAAGGGCCACACAGCAGGGGAGCGCACAGTTCGAGGGACCTGTGAGCAGCATCCTGTTGAGCCGGAATATTCAGAGCTCCTGTAATTGCCCCACAATGTTTTAGAATATGTGGTGAACATATTTCCCTATTGTTCATCCACATTTTATTATACCACAGGGTGAAAAAAAATATCTTGGTTATTGTATGAATCCGCGACCGTTGAAAGGCACGCTGTTCTGAATATGCAGAAAGCACGTCAACAACTCTCCCATACCCTACCATTACCCTCGCCTTCTCCTGCTCTTATCCTGCTATTTTTTGTCCTCAGAAGAAAATGGAGCGGCGCACCGGATGGATTGCAATTCATTGGAGTCTCATTGTATGCAGTAATATACACTATGAAGTGGCAGCATATAGAAACAAACCTTTGATTAAATGAATTTGAATCACAAAGAAACAGCAAGACCCCTCCTCAAGCTTTCAATTAATAAGGATTGCTTTTTCACTCGGTACCTGCGCATGCTGACTTTTGACACCCATGGTTTTCAAGAGGGGTATTTCTGAGGACTCTCATATGGCGGCAACCCCAGATTAAATCAAGTCGGGTATAATAAAGTATAATGTTATATTCATTTTGTCATCATTACTGATTCCAGTGTACTAAAAGGCTTGTGGATTATAATGAATTCCAAATAAGTTCAATGTGCTAATGTGAAAAGAAGTAGTGAGCAGTGTGGATTACTAATATTAGTTAGGGCTCCATGTTTCATTAGACTGTATTAGGGCGGAGAATATTCAAATATGATTTTTTTTTTTCCCTCCCGTATGTCAAGTTGTTCTTTGATTGTCAGACGGTCCTCTCCTCATTATTCATCGTCAATGAGATCTCGAAACGGTGTTTAATCATAAACTTGGCAGATTATTCCATATCTACTTATTTATGTTATCCTGCTGTGCAGACCACAGCTTGTAAGGATTGAGAATATTAGGGCGCATTGCTTGGAAAGCAAAAAATGACATACGATTAAAATAAAGACAAAATAAGATAAATAACAATGGCAGACTGCTTATGAAACCCAGTCATTCTATACATAGAATTCAAGAGCGGTATTTATCCGAGAAAGGCGTGCAAATCTATGTAAGTATCTCCACTGTTTGCATAATAGATTAGAAATTAGCATTTTTGTTCATTTTCCATGTATGCACAGTGCCTGGAAGAATAACACTCCATGCATATCAGATCAGCCTGCCTACAATTTTGCGCAGTATATTATTTGACAATCTAAAATGTGTAATTTGCATGAAATTGCTTAATTAAAACACAGTCACTGGGGGTATTAATTTCTTTGTCTGACAGTGGAGTGTAGTGAGGGGAGAGCAGGGGAGATGTAAAACGCTGTCAGATAGCGCTGTCACAGAGGCAGAAAGGAAATTCTGCCACACACAACCCACCCCCACCACCACCACCGCCGCCGCCACCACCCTCCTCCTAACGGCACAGAGCGATGGAGAGGATAACGCCTGCCCAGCTAATTTGGGTTATGGTGGTAAACGGGGGGCCACTGCACTAGAAAGATACCAAAGGGAGGGAGGGAGATGAGGAACGGGGGTGAATCACTGGAAGAGATAGGAAGTGAGAGAGAGAGAGAGAGACTAGCACAGCCCGCCTTTGTGCCATGGTATCATTGTTGTCCTCGGGGTGGAACTATGCCAGGCAATTGACAATGATACAATGATGTCAGATACTGGTGTATCAGTATTAGGCTGGTGGATATATGTCAGAAGCATCCTGCTAGTTTGGCTGTGCCTCTTGAAGGGGAGGTTAAGACTTTGACAGCTTCTTTAACAAACACAAATCCGTGTGTTTAATTGTCGCACACAAGGAAGGCCAAAGGCATCAATCCCGCAGCCATATCTCTTACAGCTGTAGGTCTGTTGTTTAATCTACGAGCGTTGAAATCGTTAATCTTTTCCTCGCAAGTCATTCCTTTGTGCTCCCCCCCTCTCTTCTGTCACAGAAATATAACACCTCCTGGTATGGTTTTGTTTCAGAGATGCAATCAATTGTAGCAACCACAATGTGAGCAGTGGGTCGAAAACAGCCACTCATTAATTGTTGCCCACCCCTTTCGGCTGCTGCTGCACTGCGCTGTGCCATTATGAATGCGGGAATTGCGAAGTGGTAAAAGGGCAGAGAGGTAGGCGAAGGATGAACCAAAGAGATTCAGAAAAATACACAGGGAGGAGGAACTCTTTGGAGCATGACAAAGAGTGAGATTAAAGCCTCCTTTTTTCCCATTTCCAGTTGGCCCTGTGTCTGTGTGCGTGCAGCCTGCACATCTGTACCCTTTTGTCTTAAATATCAAAGGCAGCAAAGGCACGTTAACATTTCAGTAATTCCAAAGATACATGAGGAGGACATGGGAGGGTGAACGGTGCAACGAAAAGAAGTTATCAAACTGAGAGAGCAAGAGAGAGAGGGAGAGAGAGAGGGGAGGGAGGAAGTGTTTCTTCTTCTTCTTACATCGGCGTTCAGTTCTGAGAAAGCTATTTGCCAAACCCTTGTACTGCGCAGTTGAGGGGTGGCGCTGTGCAACAGTCAAATTAAAAGCTTTTAACAGAGAGGAGTAGATACAGGAAGATAAAACGACGCGGGGAGAAAACTTTTAAGTGTGTGTGTGTGTGTGTGTGTGTGTCATGGGGTGGGGTGGGGAGGTTGTTGAAAAGAAAGCAAGAGTGAGACAAGCACGAGAGCAAAAGAAACAAAGCTACAGAGAGAGAGAGAGTGGGAAATGCATATATTGGGTAACCGGAATTGAGGCAGACAGGCAGGCAGGCAGGCAGGTTCAGTAAGGGGTCCTTGTCACTAGTGTCAGCAGTGTGAGGTTGAGACAGAGACAGCAAGCACTGAGGGCAGGCTAACGCTGACAGGACCTCCACTGCAGCCTTGACGGCCAGCTTCACTGGGACCTTAATTGGTCCTTTGATGTCGCTGGAAAAGGTGGTGAAGGCGATGAAAATGGAATCTGTCCCTCTTTGCTGGCATGCCATTATATCACTATGCACTCTGTGTTTATTTATGAATCACAACCTTTTTTTTCTCTCCTCTCTCCCCCCTTTCTCTCTTTCTCCCCGCGTGCTCCTCGAGGATGCCCTATTTTGCTCTTACTCTATAACTCTTATTCTCTCTCATTCGCTTTGTCTCTCCATCCCCCTCTCTTTCTCCCTCTCTCTCTGTCCTTTATTCCACATGTCGTCCTGCTGTTAGTTTGTATCGCAGTTCTACTTCAAAGTCCCCTCTCTTCTCCTTCTCCAAAGACGAACGAATGAACGGTCATCACGAAGCCTTTGCGTGCGTATTTATGTTCTCGTTCATCATCTGCCATTTAGGTAATTTATGTGCATCTGCATGCATGTGTTCGCGTCAAGGCCGCGTAAAGGGTGTGCAGTGTTAACAAGCATGGGTTTGTGTGTGTGTGTGTGTGTGTGTGTGTGTGTGCTCGTCAAAAAACCCCTGCTGCCTTTGCTGATCAAATGGTGCAACAAGGGTAAGTCCTGCTAATGTGGGGAGCTGTTTAGAGCCGGGGCCTCCTTTTGAAATGATGATGATAATGGATTCAGTCCTCTCATTAAAGTAGTCCGAGAGCTCATTAGGCACCAACAAACAAGCTGGCCTTGTCGGGCGCAGGAAATGCCAAGTACCCCCATCTGCCTCCGTCTCCCCATTTCATCCAAGGATGTGACCATGTTACTGTCATTTAGCTCCAACCCTCCCATTCCTCTCCACAGGCACAAACACACACTAGGGGGGCACACACACACATACACATAGACACACACACACACACACACACAGTGGCAGTTATTTTCCAGTCCTCAGCCGATCTACAGTATCAACCTCCCAGCCTCCCCGACCCGACTTCAAAGTCACCCAGCCTTTGCGCACTGGGCTGGGACTCCCTGAGAGACTCTCTCTGGGCTCCGGGGTCACGGGATCAAGAGGAGTGAAATTGATCTCGTCTCTTTGGTCCTGCTCCAGCCCTCTTTAGCCTCTTGTCATCATGCTAAGCTCCCTACAGATGCCCCCGGTATCGCGGCACCTGCAGAGGACTTCATAAAAAAAAAAGAAAAAAAGAAAAAAAAACAAGTGTCATTTCTGTCTTCCCTGTCTGCCCAGATGAAAAATTCTCCCTCTTGTTCATGACACACTGACAGATAAAGAGCATAGTGGTGTGATTATGGAGTTGACTGTCCGCTTCTCAGTATTTCACCATGGTCACTTGTCATTGTGTAGCATCAGCTCTTTTTTGGCCAAATGGAGAGGGAAAGAAATAAGTCACCATTCAGGAGAATAGAGTAAATTAAGTCCTGACACATTTGTTCATATTGGCACATTTAGTCATTTTTGGCTCTTGCATATGTGTGACAGCTCCGATGGCTGAAGCCCTAGGTGCTGTGTCCTTAATTTTAGCCTCGCCGTCTCTCCTTACGTCAAGTGCCACAGCTCTGACAACCGAGTGAGATCGGACCGCGCGGATTGGCGAATGAAAAGGTGATCGCTTGTGCCTAGGAAGTCTTTCGCAACAGGTTATGAGGCAGAGGGCAAATACTTTTTAATATTTATAGCCATCCCTTTTTCTGACAGTGTACTGATCCGTTCTAGCAACAACAGAGTGGATGAGAGCAACTGGATTTGTTTTTCTATGTTTATTATTTGCTTTAAGATATCCTGGATTAATACAGCCTCAGTCAAGAACTCACTTTGTCTCATCGGATCAAGTCACATGATCATCAGCGCCCGTCGTAAGATCGCGGAACCGTTCCTATCTGTAGAAAACCGGAGATACAGATTGACAGTAGAGAGTTTTTAATGTCTCCTTCAATTAACCATCTCCTGGAGTCCAACTGAGTCATCTGCAGTGTGTCAGAAGAGACATACTGCAGATGACAAAGTCTTATCTGCGCACCATTCCCTCTCCATCAGGGAAGGAAGTGATAGCTCCTTGTCAGGGAGGAGGAGAGATCAGAGAGTACGAGCTCCCAGAGAGCGAAACTCACAAGGGTCCATTCCCGCCTCAAGGACTCCCGTTATCGAACATAATGATACAACCCAAAATTATCAATCAATAGTTGCTATTCCTGTGTTAAAATGCATCGTAAACTTTATTTCTCTTCCTTTCCTGACATATTTTCCATCAAGTATTCATTCATTAAAAAAAAAGAAAAGAAAAGTAAAATAGAATTTCTATGATAAGAAGACTGTGTTTCCTTTGCTTTCTTTTTACATTATAATTATGGGCTTGAGGGATATCAATTAAATGTGTCCAATTACAGAATGCTTCAAAACTAGAATATAAAGTTGCGCCTTTCTTTTTTGATCTATTTACTCGCAGCCGTGGCAACAGAGGGAGAGAGGGAGTCAGAAGTTTCAAAAAACAGCCTCTGTTCGACATGAAAGGGGCATTTGATCATATTTTTTTTATTTTTGTCTTAAAGAGAAAAGCTTGCCAATGAGGAGTCATTCCCCATTAAAGTCAAGCAAAAAATTATCAGGCCTGCATTAAGGAGCTTTAAAAAAAAAAAAAAAACTAGATATGTATCATGCATGTGGATATGCATAAACATGATGGAGGAGCTTAAGTAGAAAATGAGATCTGATGCCGTCGTGAAGAAGAGAAAACCGGCGTGCTCGGAATGCATTTAAATTTAAATATTCATGTCATTATAATTCTGAGGAATGTGGAGCGACCGTATGATATTTTATTGAGGAGGTTTTAAAAAATGAATGCTGTCCCTACTTCTTAATAAAAATCCTTGGCTTTCACTCGGAGTAGTCAGTCACAGACTACTGTGGTCTTTGGTTTGGTGTGGCAGGAAGGGGAGCGAGTGAGGTGAGCAGACAGGAAGACAGGTCGATAGACAAACCGGTGGATAGATAGATAGATGGATGGATGGATGGACTGGGCTGCAACTGTGACTTTCTGCTAACATGGAGCTATCTCGGAGCGGTATCTGCTGGAAATCCATAAAATGTTCATGCGGCACTCTGTTAGGACGTCCCTGACAGAGGAGTAAGAAACGGGTGAAAACAGACATGCAAACCACCTTTTTATGCTTCTTTTACGTCTGCGGACAGTAAATGGAGGTACACAATGTGAGATACAGTCTGAGAAAAGTAAAACATTACCCATCTCCTTCACTATTTTCCCTTTTTTGCTCATTTTTATCAAAAGTTAAATCCCTTTTCTTTTATAGTGAAATTCCTGCTTTTAGTCTTTTCCCTTGTTGTTTCTGTTTGGGATCTACACACTGTAAAGTGTGTATGTAGTATGTAAGGATGCTTTTACTTCTTTTACTTTGTGCAACAAAGAGCAATGAAGTCCCAGTGTTCCGTTTCAGACATCTTTGACCCGACGAGGGTATCCTGTCCACAACCTCACTATCACCATCTCCGTTCAGAAAGAATAGGTGGAGGCGGAGAGAAGGGAGGCGATGGAGAGATAGGATGAAATGAAGTACGGAGTCCTCGGTAATTATGCTGTTTGACTGAAGGGCAGCTACAAAGAACGCATGTGCAAAGAACCAGGATGTAGTGAACCTTGAGAACACTCCGTGGTAGGATGGTGTCAAACCGGGGGAGGTGGCGGCAGTGGTGGTGGTACTCAGGATGGGGGGGGTTGACTGTCCCGCATTCCTCTCCATGTTAATTATCTTTTGTTTGCGCTTAATAATCCAGTGGCCCGGTGTGCCTCCTGTAATGAAAACCCTGAATCACAAGGTCTACATTTAAAGAAAAGGGGGGGTAAAAAAAGAGAGAGGGGGGGGCAATGCTGTTGTCATTACCACATCATCAGCGCGTGATCAATAATGAATGAAACGCACATTAAGCAGGGAGAGGCAGGAGTTTATGAAAATGACTTGTGTGAATAGATTAAATTACAACTATTATTACTTCGCTTTTGATGTAGTGCGTCAAAGTAATTACAAAATGTTTAAAAAAAGAGAGAGGGAGAGAGAGAGAGAGAGGGAAGGGAAGAGATGAGGGAAAAGCAGGGAGTCTTTCCTTCCAGAGTTATAAAATCGAATTTATGTTACTGGGGAAATCGTGTCTCAAGTCGACAGTGCTTAATGTATTACTCCAAATAACATTTTCTTAAAATCATCCCTTTCACATTTCTGAATAAAGATCATTACAGTTTGAATAAAGCATTCACATCTACATGATGAAATGGGAATATAAACCCCTTTGTGTGTGCTTGCATGTGTTCGGCATTGAGTGAAATTCTGTGTGATAACCTAGCCATTAGTAGTCCGACTCACATTTCCACTCTTCTTTTGTCCCTGACGCGGCTTTACGATCACCATAAATCTCCCCAGCCAAAGTTATCAAGTCGCAGTGTTCAAACCTGCCGCTCCATTAGTTTACAACTCCACCCCGGCTTTTTCTCCCAGAAAATACACAAGGAATGGCATTGGTTATGGATTACACCCTCATAAATCATCACCTCTTTCATCTTCCTCTGATAGAAGCGTGTCATGGTGAATAAGCCAAACAAGATGGCCTCCTAAGAGCATGCGTCGGCGTCAACATGGTGTTTGTGATAGTGGCAGTCAAAGGCTTTGTCAGGGGATTAGGGTGTTGAAGGGAGGGTGGCGGTTGGAGCAGCTAATTATCTATATGTTAATGGGACGTCACTACATTCTTTATTCTGTGCGGTGTCTCGACCCAGTGTGTGTGTTTCCTTACATGTTTTTGTGTGTGTGTGTGTGTGCGATCAAGGATGAGCGCAGGGGGAAGAAGGAAGGAGTTTTGGAAAATGACATGTACGGCAGTGATTCTCATTTGTTCAGGGGAAGTTTTCAAACTGTGGAAACGATGTTATTACACTTTGCCACAATCACGCCTGTGTAATGTGCTATTTGCCATGCCAGGCCCGGATTTCGCAGATGGAAATTAGGGGAGAAAATTGCCACTAACTACTCAATTACAGCGCTTGATGGTTAGGCTGACCCCGGTTGGCAGCAATGGCAACACAGAGCCAATCACCTTCCCCAGATGGCATTAAATTAGAATAGGGAAAGAGGACAATTGCACATATTCATCGGAGAAAGACATTTGAATTACCTCAGATGCTTTGGCTTCATATTGAACAATTAAGTGCAGCGATGGGATTTTATGGGATGGTTTGGAGGCAAGGCGCTATGTTAGCATGATGGAGGCATTGTAAAAGGGCTCTGTCCTTGGATTTTCAATCTGACAATTAAAGGGAACGTTAGTAATTTGAAAATTGCAAGAGTGACTATATTGTCCATTAATCCTGTGACAATTAAGGGAACGTTTAGTTGTCGACCTGGTGCAAAATAGTTTGGTATGTGATATTTATTAAGCTTTGCATCACTTATTCGAGTGTGATGAATTAGGCTGAAAGCATGCTTCAGTCTTCGCTTTTCCTGGAGAAGGTAATTTGATTTGATTCAACTGTTATTCCAGAATCCAAAAGTTATGTTTTGAGTCCCTCTTCCAAGCGCTGGCTTGGGGTCTCGCTTTTCAGAGTGCGCCACAGCAAAAATATTTTTGATTTCTTGCTCTGCTCTTTTCTCAGTGTTTATGCCGTCCTTGCGTGGAATAAATTGGGGTATCGTGCTTTGATCGGTGTAATATTTCACATTTAAGTTGATGTTTGTGCTGCGTGTGATGCGTTTACCCAGCTGGGAAAGATGATCTCTTTACGGCACTGGAAAGCGTAATGCAATTACCTGATTCATTTTTCCAGAGATCACTCCCTCAGTTACAAAGAGGGCAGACATTTAAAACCACAGTCCGTAATCTTTTTCCTTTTTCTCTCTCTCTCCCCCCATACGACAGTTTGACAAGCAAGTTTTTGTCCTTTTCCACCAAAGCACACAGTATCAAAACTTGAGAACCACCTTTGTTTAGAGTTCCATCTCAAAAACCGTTAAACTGAGCATAGAAACTGTGGCGGTGCTCCCTTCATAAACAACAGATCCAAGCTTTAACGTTTGAGCTCGCTTTACACCAGAGCCAATATAACCAGAGCCAGCAGTGCCAGGAGCAGGCCGCTGCGGTTTCACCTGACAACTGGAAGTCGGAGGATCCCTCCTCATGTGATGTTTTTCTCTGACAGAATCTGCAGCATCTGCAAGCCTGTAATCAGTGTAAACCACAGTTTAGCTAAAATGTGTTTTCCCCTGCCAAGGGTTCACATGTGTTTACATTGCGGTGGCAGACAAAAGCTTTGACTAACTGTAGTCAGGAACAGCGTTTTGGCAGCCACTGAAACCACTGGCAGGCTCCATACTCATTTATCTCATCTTTATCGCTAAATCGATGGCAGCACTCATAGGGGAAGGAGGAGATTAATTGTTTTAGGGATAATTCGTCTCCTTTCTCAAGGCTTTTTTTTACGTTGATGTGTAACGTAGGAGTGATGGCAAATCATTCGCTTTTGTCTGTAACCTGTGGAACAACATTGTATCCAAGCATTGGAGTCAGTTAAGACATTGTGTGTGTGTGTGTGCAAGTGTGCGTGTGTGCATTTGACAGAAATGCTGATGGAATTCTAATACAGCGGCTTATTCTTACAACTCCGGGCAAAATGGCTGCAGCAGCAATAGCAGCAGATTTAGCCAAGGAGGGCACTTTTGGCGTAAAAAGTTAACAACCCCCTCCTCCCTCCCAGACACACACACACACACACACACACGATTCTTGCCAACCGAATCCGTAATAACACTGATTCAGTGACTTCTTTTTTTTTTTTCTTCCTCTCTCTCCGCTTCGCCTTTTTATCTTGGCCAGGCTGTTTGCCTATGCATCGTCACTGGAGGGGCAAAACACACACACACGTCCTTCTTCCATATTCAGTAGGTGTAAGACATCAAAACATTTTCATCATTAAAATGCTTACCATTTGTGGCCTTTGTAGCACAAGAATATACAGTAGATTTAAATCTCCCCATCCTCCCGGAGAGAAAAACAAAGAGTGCTATTAGTTCTTTATAGTAACGGAACGGCATCCCAAGGTTCTGCGTGGGGACCTACCTTTTGGGATCAATTATGTGGCCACGGGCTCTTTTTAAAAGAGCCGCACCTGATTAAAACTCTGCCGGTTTCCCAAGGTCCCTTTGTGTGGAGTGCCGAGGCCCTCGCCACGGCTATTTATTAGCATATTGTCTTTTAAAGGTCATTGTCTGTTTTGCACGGCCCCACTCTATCTAGAGTAGGTCGCCGTCAGATTTATTTGCTATTGTTCTGCACCACTTGCTGGTTGAGGGGAGGGGGTAAGAGGACGATCCAGAAAAAAGTTGTGTGCTTTTCACCCCTTGCGGACTGCAACAGGCGTTTGCCTGTGTTGATGCAGAGGATGTGGAAAAAGTGCATACATACCACCACATACCACACCACCCTGGTGTGAGCTGTTATCTCCATCCAAATCGGTTGTCTTGGAAGTGCCTTGACAAAAGAAGGGAGGTTGTCGAACATCGCCGCACATCAAAGGGAGGCAGAAGAAAACTCGGGCTCGGCTTAGCGTGCCACGCCGGGGCAGACGATGGAGCGTTCTGCGGAAGAAGCTCCTCGGAAATGGCGGTAATAGAGGGAAGCATGGAGTGAAAGAAAGAGAGGGAAAGGCCCTCAGTGGGGCAGAAAGCAGAAGAGACCTGCCTGTTCGCTTCAGATGTGGTAAATGCTGGCTCCCTGTAGACTCCATTAGGGCTTCATCTGGCTCCCACGTCAAGGAGGGGGGAGTGAGGAAAGGAGAGGGAAAAAAGGAAAGGAGGAAAAGCAGGTGTAAGAAAAAGAAGGAGAGAACAGAGGGAAGACAAAAGAGGAAAGCTGGTATATATATTAAATCCATATAATTGCATTGAATGTCACCTTGCATAGCTTTCTTCCTCCTGAACTGATGCTACTGTAATCTGTTTCCTTTGTGCCGAAAGTCACACAACACAATTAAGTAAATGAACTGTTACAGTCATACCTGTGATCAGACATATACACACTGTACATGTCCTGATAAATATTATATATATATTATATATAGCTATAGATTATATATATATATAAAGTATTGTTGAACTTTGGTAGAACTTTAAATGCTGTTGTTTCTTGGCCTGGAAGCAACAATGACCTAAAGCCTCACTTAAATCTAACATTACTTCAAGATAGTACATTTATAGTGTCCCCTAACAGCACATACAGGTTATGGCGACATAAATTATGTAAGAGTGTAATTACTTGTACCGTCCCACTAGGACTATGAATGCCATGCATTAAAGCAATATGGTATGAATTTAATTTTTAAAGTAAATCCATATTACCGTTGATGCGTTTCTCCTCTTACTGGCATTCTTTTTGCCTTTATTGCGCAGTCGATCGTAGAGAGAGGCAAACAGGAAATGAGGAGAAAGAAATACACGTATGACATGCAACAGATGTCCCTGCACGCAATCAAATCGTAGTTGCTGGCGGTTTTATGATACCTTACCGCTGCGTGTGTTTTTATCTTTAAGAAAGAAAAGTTGGATAGTAGTAGAGTCAAACAGCCATACAGTTTTTCCATGTATTGTGTTTAAATCCAGAATGCTTTCACATATTACTTCTTGGATGTTCTGGTGTCGTAGATGTTGTTTTTCGTTGAGCACAGCTTAAAGCATTAAAGCATTAAACTGTAGTTTGAATTTTTAATAAAAAGTGACAAAGGCAGGTATTGGGTAGTGTATTTGTGTTGGTGTGAGCGCTGCAAAGGCAGGTATTGGGTAGTGTATTTGTGTTGGTGTGAGCGCTGCATAATATCGCAATTCCCCGAATGCATCTAATTCCACAAAAGAAATACTATTCTTTTTTAGACTGTGCAAGTGTTTTTTTGCGTGAAGACTCGCAGCCTTTCCGCCGTAGTGTAAATGAGTCAAATGCAGATAAAAAAAAAAGAAGGTGTGGAGGCGAGTATCAAGAGACAACGAGGTGCCTCTAAATCTGCCGCTTCTTAAACTCCCTTTTTAAAGCAAAAGTGCCACTTTGACAAATTTAGAGAGAAGCGAGGGAGATGATCTCTGCGTTTTGAGGTCACAGGGGGAAAGGAGGTTCTCACTGTTTTTACATTCCGTTGAAAAAAGATTAGACTCAAGGTCTCACCTGCCGAGATGACTTCACTTTTAGTTGATGAGGTGGGGCGAGAGTGTGTACGTCTCTTCCTGAACTTCTGTACATATAAAAGCCTGATGTCTACTACAGTTACCACAATGCAAAGATGAGTCAAATCTGGGGCTATTTCAAAGCTCATGCTTGAGTTTATGGTCAGCACTGATGGCCCCCCCCCAAAAAGCATAGTAATACAAAATTGTGTGTCATGTCAGAGAGTGTGTGTGTCATGCAGTGCAGGTGGGTAGAAGCTGGTGATGGGTGTGCACGTGTCTGCGTTTACAAGGGTGTGTGCACGCATGAATCTTTGGAGCCAGACGCAGACAGGTAAAGAAATGGCACGCGACAGGAAGAAAGAGAGAAAAGAGACTGCGATGTGTGGCTGTGTTTGTGTGTGTGTGTTTGTGTGTGTGTGTGTGTGTGTGTGTGTGTGTGTTGTGTGTGTGTGTGTGGGGGGGGGGGGCAAGAACTGGGATCATGAGTGACTCCAGGCATCCAGCCACATCTGACTTTGATTAATTGGTCTGGCGTTCTTCTGTCTCTCCACTGGGCAACCTGACAGAAAGGTAGACCACAGGACAGCACCACAAGGGATGATCTGTCTTCTCTCTCTCTCTCTCTCTCTCTCTCTCTCTCTCTCTCTCTCTCCCCTGTCTCTCTTTGCTAGCTGTCAGCAGGTAAAGAAGACACACTCCACAGAGCTTTGCCAAGTTAGCTCAAATCACTCAGGCACACCCAAAATGACTTGCCTTGGCAGGAAGGGGGGGATATAATGCAGTTCACTGTTTTCATAAAGAGATTCAGGATGTACACAACTTTCCAGCAGGAGGGAAAAAAATCAAATAAATTAAATCCAGTTAAGTTAAGATCTCATCAAATTCTGGGGATGATTAATCTTACGAGCGTTTTATGTATGTTTTATGTTAGCGTATGTCTAAAACACATAATTCAGGATTAGTGTGCTTTTTTTTTTTTTTTTTGCACTTTCAACTGAACTTTGTCCTTTTTTTTTACGCCTGTGTTACAAATTGTTAACAAATCATGATACAGTTAGCTCTTAAGTGGACCTACAGGAAAATCTGCCGTAAATTGATGGCCAACCGGAGACAGAAAAGTTTTTTTTCTCTCCTTTCCTGTCTCAGAAAATCTCAAAACGGCCCAAGTGTTAACACCTTAAATCAGAGGCAGACATACACACCTGTTGAAAGAAAGAGTAGCATGGATCTACTCTATATCTTGAAGTGCGGCTTGTTATTGTGACCTCTAGACGGTGTGAAAAGTAGAAGCGTTTCAAAGAGTTTTGAGGCATTTTATGGCCTTGTTGGACAGTGGCAGTAGAGAGAAATAAATGGAAATTAGATGAGAGAGAGACTGGGAACAACATGCACGGAGGGCTGTGACCAGACGCAACTGGAGACGCTGCGGTTCTTGGTTGGAGCCTTAAGCCCTAAAAGGTTTGGGAAAGAAGGGTGCCAGTTTCAAGGGCTTAAAGTTCAAGAAACTTTATTACTGTCACCAGGTTCAAAAGTTTTGAACTTACATTTTTAGTTCAGCGTGAACAAACCAGAACTACTTAATAATAAAGCATTAGTATTGGTAATACATAATATATTTTCTAATTGGTAAACACTGCATTACATTGGGAGCGTTTAAACAAATGATCCTAATGCTGCCGTTGTCGTTGCAGCTCAGATAATGCCGGCGAAAATGTTTTCACTTCCTTCTGAACTGTAATTAATCTGCATATTTATAAGCGTCGGGTCAAACTCTGAAACACAGAAAGTGCAATTCCAAACCGAACACCACCGACAGGTTTGCTGATTAACTAAAAACCTTCCGCCGGCAGTTCCCAGTATATTAGCCTTTCAGCTCCCGACAGGGGCTACATGGTGTTAACATGCAGAAACAAGTGGCATGTATGACTGCCAAGTCTCCCTCCCCTCCTCTCACCACCTCTTTCCCCTTTTCCTCCCATCCCCTTCTACCATCAGTGTTTAACCCCGCTCAATTTGCCCGTCTGGATGAAACAATACTTGTGATCAGCGCATGTAATGGCACCTTATTAACCCCAATTACCACAATTAAAACCCTGCTGCCACTGGGCCCCTTTCAAGTCTTAATTAATCAGATGGCAGCGAAGAGGCCGTTTGGTCCCCCCCCCCACGCACACACACATACATACATACACACACACATACACGCCTGGCACTCACACACACCTTCTCCCCAGCCTTGACCGACCATGTGGCCTCGCTAAAAAGCACATCTGGCGGAACAAAACGTCTCCATGCTGGCAGACAAATGCCTCCACTTTACAAATGAAAGGCAAGCCTCTCTCTTCCTCTCTCTTTCACTCTCTCTCTCTCTCTCTCTCTCTCCCTCTCTTTCCATCTCTGTGATGTGGGTATAATGAACGTTACAAGCCCCCTTGGCACAGTGCCTTATTGGGAGGGTTTGGAAAGCTGCCCAGTTTGTTCCTCGCTAATTGCTTAATTGATGCATTGTTTTTACTGATGATACGGATTTGCCCCCCCTACCCCCCACCTTCCCCTCCTCTCTCTCTCTCTCTCTCTCTCTCCTCCTTTTCTCTTTCCCTCCCTACCACTGCACATGGATACAGATACAAAAGGAATTACACCCTATTAGCAAGTCATGGTCCCTTTCAGCAGACTGTATTAGAGACTTAAAACCACTGTGACGGCTTCCCTAATTGAGCACAACCACTTGATGTAACATAATGCCATGTAAATAAAACCACTTCCCGTCCCCCCCGCCTCCTGCTCACGTTTCATAAGCAGCCGCAAGAGACAAATGAATATCTAGCTGCTGTAGTGCTAACAAGAGACTCTTTTATGGCCATTGCAGAAATCATTTAAAGATTACTCGGAAAGAAAGAGGCCTTTATTTGTTGGTCGGGGCATTAACTCTCATTGCCTTCGTGTGATTTCCTTCGCCGAGGCAATAACGCTCAGGCTGTGCCAAGTGCATGTGTCCAGCTCGGATAAATAAATGGCATTTAGTTAGCGTGCTGCACTTCTTGGGGAGTTTAATTAGTAGGTGAAGGGTTAATGAAGGCCTCTCCTGGGAGAGTGTGGTAGTGTTGCTCGGGAGAATACAAACACTGTTTAATGCATTTTTTCTCGAGATGTCTCTCTATCCTCTCAATCTCTTGGAGTGTTTCACTTCGACTAACATGGAAACACACACACACACACACACGTATGCTACCGTGCGCACACATACACCTCTGCATATTCCTACTGATGCCTAGGATAAAGAGGATGTTTTTCCCCTCCATCCGCGTGTTTGTCCCCAGCTCCATCAGAGAGGGAATGCTCTCTGACGGCTTCCTGCCAACAGGGGCCAGGAATCAGCTAGATGAAGGAGAGCCCGGGTCTGCAGAGAGATGCAGGAGACACAAACACACACATTGTGACACGGTACGGTCACAAACAGAAAAATGCTCGTACGCGTACACACGTTGCGCGCAGACACACACACGTACAGGTATACTCACACACAGACACACACACACAAACTTCAAGGCCTCAGAGAGTGTGTGTGAGAGAGCTAGAGAGAGTTGGGTGTTATTTATTCATCAGTCTTTTCTTGTAGTCAGGAGGCAACAAGCCCCCGGAGCTGTAAACACACAGAGACACAGGCCTCAGTGAGCTCCAACCCTGGGAATAACAAGTGGTCCCCACATACAAGCGTGCACACACACATGTGGGGATGCCTGCACAAACACATACACAGTAAGGGCCCTGACAGCAAAGACAAGACAACATCCCTGCCTGGGAATGAAGGAAGACAAAAGCAAGAGTACAGTGCAAGACAGGTTCAGCTTCAGCGATATGTAAACCACTGTTACCCCGTCACAAAAGAACAGCGGACTTGATTCTGAAGCATGATAAATTGATTTTTTGTACTTTCATACTTACTTTGGCTGAATATTAATTGAATCGGGGCGGGCAGGATGGGATAGGAGGGAAGGACAGGCAAGGGAATAATCGGGGGTCTAAAAGGGAAAAGAAAAAAAAAAGAGAGAGAGAGAGAGAGAGAGAGAAAAGAAATGTGCTGAAGGAATGGAATCAGGCATCCCTGCGTAAAAATAGCATCCCCTGCAAACACATTTGCTATTATCTCGTTGGTGCAGCGCGAAGTAGCGCAGGCTGCACTCCGGCCCCCCTATGGAGCCAGACGGCAGCATTTACATGAAGGCTGAGCAGGAGAGGAGAAATTACAACTATTGTGACTTTCCTTTCTGCAGGGTTTATTGCATTATCATAATGTGGTGAGAGAGCATGATGGCTGTGGCGTCAGCTGACATCTGTGGTGCGAAAGGAGAGTCTTTGGTGTCTCTGCGTGGGCCTGTCGACTGTGACTTTTCTCTTTTCCGTCTTATCCATCTGTCTCCCTGTTTCTCATTCATAGCTTTCCTTTCTTCGAGTCTTTATGTGATTCTTTTCTCGCTGTTTCCTTATTGCCAGCATGTGTTTTCTGTATGTGGTGTGTGAGAATCAGCAGCGTAGGCCCACGCAAGCAGGCCAGAGAGGACTCGTCAGATCTACGGGGACCTGCTCCAAGCAGATGCCGAGTGTGTTTGCACTTACATCCAGTATTTCTCTGTTTCCCTGCCACAAAATGTGTGTGTATTCACGCTGAATGCATAGCGTGTGTGTTTGCATTCCCCTATTCAACCCCGATCCACTCTGTGATTTCTGCCACTTCAAGCACCCTCTCCTTCAATGCTCTGTGACCGAACACCTGCTGTACAGCAATCTTTTAATGAGCGATCCACCTGAGAGAGGAGGAATTGAGGAGCAGGAGGAGGAGGAGGAGAAGGATGGGTCTCTCTTTTTTTTTTTTTTTCTTCGGTTGGTGCCACCTGTGCCGTGTTAAGAGATGTAAAGCGCCGTCCCTCTGCGGAAGCCCGCGTTTGGCTTTGATTAGCATCGCAATCACGCCGCAGACACACACACACACACACACGCACAAAGAAAAGAAATAAGCGATGCATTAGCAGGAGGAGGCACACATCCAAACATGCCCCTGTACACACAGGAGACTGTCCTCACAGCACACGCGGGCTGTCTATTTACCATTTTCCATACCAAGAAACAAATGGGTGTCCTCCATAGCATGCAACCTAGGAGAGAGACTACCCACTCTTTCCATTATTCTCTCTCATCTCCTCTGCTCTCCTCTCGTTATTTTTCACTCCTCACTCCTTAATATTACTCCGAGCATGTACTCGAGTGCATGTGTGTCTATGTGTGTGTGTGTGTGTGTGGGTGTTTTTTTTTGGGCAGCGCTCAGTCTGAGCAGCGAAGGAGGTGATTTGTAAGCAGGGGCCTCTAATACAATGCTCACTTCAAAAGCTCCTTCAGGATGCTGCACACTCTCACGCTCACGCCCGCACTCTGGGCCCAAATCAGTGGGTGAGTTCCTGCTTTGCAGCGGCATTAACCTACCATTTCCCTCGTCCTCCTCATACATTATGTCCTTTGAATTTGTGTACCTAATTAGACCTTTGGGTTTGCTCAAGCTGCTTGTCTAATTTACTTGGCGTTGCATTTCACTAAGGAACATGCACTTTTTTTGGTCCTCGCTCTCTGTCAAATAAATGCTGGGCTGTTTTTATTAAAAGTGTTTTTTTTTTCCTGCATTTCTTGGAGGCTGAGGGATTATATCATGAGATGAAGCCAGTTGTTTTGCTTATACCTGTAGCTAAAATCAGCTCGCTCTTCCCTTTTTTTAACTCCGCATAGCACAAAATGAAAACAAGTTACCTCCCGAAACACCAGACAAGCTACAGCTTCTACAATATATCACGTCTATTCTGACTTTTTACGAGTAATTTCTCTGACAGTGAAAAGGCTTCAGACTGACACATTCATTGAACGTACCCTCCCCAATACACTGAAGACTGATCAAATAGGCCGTTTTTATTTGTACATACGCCATTAAAAGCCTCAGCGGAGATGTTTTCTCTTTTAAATAAGGGGTGCAAGGAGGGCTTCACACATCCCGCTAGTGCAATTTTTTTACAAACATCACAATCAATTAGTTAACCGGATCAGGCGTAAAGCATCGTTTATTTCCAGATGAGGATTTAACCGTACACGAGAGGGGAAATGTTACAAATTGTGAAATATTGATGCTGTTTGTGTAAATGCCGTTGCTTATGTCTCTTCTAAACTGTTTATGAATTCTAATGTGGGGGCCTTTTAGGACTCCTGCAGTTTGGGTTTGTTAGCATTTAAAGGCAGAAGGGTGGGGAAGCGATGGGCAAATAAGCAAAGGCCTGCAGAGATTGCTAAATCGAGCTCTGAAGTGCAAATGAGCTTCTTCCTCTCTCGGTTCTAGATGATGTTTTTTTTTTTTTTATTAGTACTTGCTGACATTGAAACATGGGATATGGAAAACATGTTTATTTCAGCTAATATTAGCATTCTTGTCAGAGCTATAGTTAATAAAAAAAAAAGATTTCTCCCGATAAAGCCGAGGCGCTTAATTAAATTAGATCTCAGTTCTGCTAATTCCTTGTTGTGCCATTAGTACTGTATAATATCACAGGGCACCACAGCTAACTAATGGCTTGAAAAACTCAAACAACAAAGTCCAGATGGAAAAGTCAGACAACTGTGTCATGAGACGAGTCTAAAAAAAAATAAAAAATATTACTCCCAGTTGCCCCGGCTGACTAACACAATGTGCGACGTTTGAATTAACAGGCTGTCAGTGTTTATATTTTGGAACCTTTCACCTTCTAAAAGCCACTGGCACAGCTTGACCGTCTTTTTCCTCTCTGCTGGAACAGCTTGAGTCGAGGCCTGATTAAAAAGCACAGACGTTTCGCTATGTCTTCCTGGGAGGTATGAGCTAGCTAGGAGCCTGGCCGAGGCCTCGGGGAAATAAAGATTTGGATCGGGCTGATTTGAGTAGATAGTGCGGTAATTACAGGCATCCCAGATCTCAGCAGTAGATATAGCAAGCCAGGCCCTGAGCTTATGGGGAGTGTGATAAAGATAGAGTCCTGTGTATTGGCAGGCAAGCGTGGTAGATGATGAAGGGAGTGGGGAGTCATTCTGTCACTGATCCACAAAATCACATAAAATAGGACCCAGGGTAAGTCACTAACTGTGTGACATCTCCTGACATGCTACCAAAATAAATGTATGCCATTTGAAACAGAAGAAAGCGCTTGTTCTGGATGCATGGCTAATGTGATTATGATTTCCAGTATTAGCTTTTTTTTTTTTTTTTTGCTGCTGCTGTTATTAAAATCATATTATCTGAGCCAGTTTGAAAAAAATATATATTTAATACCATCTTCTCTTTTTTTCTCTGTCTTTATTTGCATCCTTCATCGCCATTCCGCTCTCTCTCTCTCTCTTTGTGCCTTAAAGTTAATTTATATAGAAAATCTGATGAAAATTACATGGGAGAGGATGATTATTGAAGGAGAGTAATTTCACCCACTCCGGTGATAGACACTAATAGGGCTCCATTGTTGTTAGCATTTAGCCTGTCCTGATTACCTTGTTTTTCATGGCTGCATCCTGAGCCGGGTCTCCATCCCGCCAAACCTCCAGCCCTCCATCCCTCCTCCTGGGTGACATTTCAGACGGGGCCCTGAGGGCATTCGGAGGGGAGGCATCGAACAAGGTAATTGCGGCGAGGTTTCCCCTCACTAAATTAACCTCTGCTCGGAAATTTATTGGCCAGCCGCTCTCCAGAATTATTTAAACTTGCCGTTATTTCCGCGTTGAGCAGGGAGACACTCTGACTTTTGCGGTGGGGTTTTTTTTATTTATATATATCTTTCTTGTCTTTGTGTCTCTTTACTCAGAGGTTTGATTATGTAGAGATGGAGGATGTTTTGGGGAAATGACAGCAGCCAGTAATTCATTACAGACAGAGCCTGGCTTTTCTGGAACATTTTTAACTGCTCACCTGTGGAAATATACATGAGGTTGCGTAGTCTTGACGACTGGGTGAAGTCAGTGCACTCCCAAGGGTCAAAACCGGGGCACAAAACAGTACTTACACTGTCGCTAATGTATGCTACTTGGGAAGAAAGCCAGAGGAATTTGTCTCATTTTTTTTTTTTTTTGCCATTTCCCTTGGCTGCCTTGTTCCTCCCATTTTGTCCATTTGAACCTGACTTATGACTTCAGTTTAATAGTTGTAATAATACTGCTTATTATGGCCATGACATTATACATTCCACCATTTCCCTCCATTGCTCTCAGAAAAGCTGTGTGTGTTTCTTTCTTTCTTTCTGTGGGTTGCAAGCTCTACGAACAAAGTATGCAGTTCCACCTGGACGGAGGTTTAGGCAGTATTGACTTTCTGCCAGAAACACCACCGGCACATTTGTTAGATTTTCATAACTGTCATTACTGCACACCTCAAGAGTTGGACCCCACACATGCATGTCTATAAGGTCTGAATGGGCGCCCTTTATGGCACATTAGAGCAACTGTGTGGAAATCAAACGTGCACAGTATTAATATTTAAGAGGAATATTAAGGCATGTCAAACCATTAGGAACCATGAACCTGACCCTCTCTAAACTTTCCTGGCCACTGTTGTAGATAGGATAGAGATAAATGGATATGCTGGAAACCTTTTTTTTCTTTTTCGCTCTCCTCGTGTCCCGTATATGGCATATTAAATTATCCTGGATTCAGTTACAGGGGCTTGACTAATGTTAAAGTGTCTCTTTCGCTGGTTGTGTAACTGAAATATGTCGACCGGTTCTGAATAAACATCAATCTCTGCGCCTGTGCCTCTGGACGAGATGATTGGCCAAATCATAAAGCGGAGACAGCTGGTGGGGTAATGTCAGCTCGGCCCCGGGATGGACAGTCAGCGCATCATGATTTACATTGCATCTGGCATTTTGGCCAACCGACGGAGGAGAGTATCAGTCAGATTTATTTGACTTTTCTTTCCTCTCTTCTTCCTCTCCTCAGCTCTTTTTCTCAGCTCGCTGACAGGCCCTCAAGTCATTCTAGTGTGTCTACACATGTAAGAGCCTCCTTTAAGGAGGGAGTTAGGAGGTTACGCTCTTCTCTTTTTTCCAAACCCCGCTCTCTCGCTCATTTTCTCTGTCTCTGCCTCTCATTGGAGCGCTGCCAATTTGCCGGCACAGTCCATGACGAGGGGGGCGCAGACAGGAGACGGGAGACAGGCAGTGTCAGAGACAGACACTCACCCCTCTGACCACGACTAGTTTGTTGTCTATATATGCTGCATAACCATTTTCGTGCTACCCTTCTATCTTGCTTTCACCCTCCAAGCACCTCGTGGCCTCCATCCCATCATCCCTTACCGCACCAATTTGTGAATCAGCTTATGATAATGGCCCGATCATAACGGAGCAGGCCCCCATTGAAATGAGATCGGCTGCGACAGTGCTGACCTTTCGGCGGAGGCAGGAGTGGTAAAGCGCCCACACCGTAACAAGGTCTGTTGAGTAAGCAACTTGCAAGGCAAGGTTACAGTCCCTGGAAAAAAAAGAATGGAGGAGAGAAATAGGAGGGAACGAACAAGAGAGCGCGAGTGTGTGTGTGTGAGTGAGAGACAATGTTCTGATTGTGATTTCACAAGTCGATTAACTTCTCCGAGTGCCGCGCGTGTGTGTGTGTGTGTGTTGTGGCCGTTCTGCTGATGCGGATGGTTTTAAGAGAGCGCAGGACAGTGACGGGCGGGGCGGGTTGATGTAGATGATCTTTACGCATCAGATGGAGAGAGGCATCAATCTCAGGTGAACGGCCCCCTGGTTCCCTCTGCTCAAATCCACCCCTTTATCCACTTGGGTAAGAAGGGTAGAGGCGTCGTACATTCAGCGCGGCATACACCGACGTTAGGGTTAGTCATGCAGAGACTATACATTTTAACATTTGCCATAGTGCGTTTGTGTATGCATAAGTGTCCGCGTGTGCGAGAGAGAAGATTTTTTCCACACGTCTTCCTTGATTTTAGCACGCCGCGCACATTTCCTTGGATGTTTCGGGCCCTCCATGAATAAAACAGCCTCCTTTTGGCTTTGCTGACAGGACCCGTAATGGAGTCTGCATCGCCAGTCTGACTGACTGACCAACTGTCTGCCCACTTGACTGACTGTTTTATCTAACTGGTAGAGCATGAAACAGCCAGGATCACTTTTACCTGAAGCCTGACAACAAGCAAGGGCAGCCTCCAGATGAATCTATGTGTGTGTGTGTATATACGGTGTGTACCAATACCTGTGTTTGTGTTGCTTGTGTATCTTCATGTGTCAACGTCTGCATGCATCTCCACCGCCTATGCGTGCATCTGCCTGTATGGTGACACAAAAAGAGGTGAGGGGTGCGCACGATCAATCTTCATTTGGTAATTTATGAAGGCGTCCGCTTGTCAGGTATCCAGCGGCGTCTGGTACAACTCATTCTGCTGTGCTGGAGGGGGGAACCCCGGGGTATCTGCGCCTCCTGTCACCTCCCCTCCCCTCCTCGTCGCCCTCTCGTACAGTGCCTGCTGCCGTCAGCAGCCCAGAGGCATAGCAGAGAGAGAGAGAGACGGAAGACGAAGTGAGAGAGGAAGCCAGGCGGGATTAACCCTGTGGCCACCCACGGCAGGTGCTGAGGCAGCCACGCGTCCAGCCTCATTAAGGAAAGGGAGAGAGGGCAGCATGGCAACAAACACAAGGGGGAAGCCGGGAATATACATACTGTACCTACTGAACACAAACACACACACATCTATTAAACCACTGTGCCGTGCCTCAGAGACTGGCACTTATGTAGGTAACATTGACACTTTGGAGGGTGCCTGCCCATTTTCTTTCTCTTCCCCATTCCTTTGTCCCGTTATTCCTCGCCCCCCATCTCCCCAACCTGCTCTCTCCCTCTTATTCCCTCTCTCCCCGTTTCTCTTCAAATCAACTACCTGTACTACTTTCTCTCCAGGATCTATTGCATTTTGTCCTCATCCCTGCGGCTCCCAACTCGCTCCAGCTCTCTTGTCTCCCAGACTGAGGGCCCATAGGTGAGGTTGGCTCGGTCTGGCGGGCAGGCATGTTAGGCCATGGGCACCTGGGCGTGATAATTGTTGACATTGGCGTTCTGGGCATACAGGCGAAGGCATCAAGCGGTAATTTGGCCCACAACACATGGGGCACACCGCGGCACTCGGACCAGGGCGAACACGGCAACAATTAGAACACCTAATTAGCCTAAACACCTGGGACTTTGTGTCGAAGTGTTAATGTACGAGTGTGTGTGTTTCTGAATGCACGTTTTTTCTTGTGCACATTCACCCAACGGGAATTGTACTGAGTTTGTCTAAATGCTGACTATCTAGTTTTTAATCATTCTGAGTCCTAATTTTGCTCCTGTTTTGTGGGCCGAGCACGTCTTTTCTCAAGTTCACTCTTTGATGGGAAGTAGCTACTAAATGCAGCGCTGCAAGAATCTCACTTCAGTCTATTACTAGCAGTTTCAACATTAGTCCTTTTACATCACCCTTACTTAACTTGAGCTTGTTAATAGGGCTACAGAACTGCCCTCAATCATTAATCATGTAAAAATATAAGAATTAGGGGGGAGAAAAATCTCTTTGATCCTGATGCGTTACAGCGCGCTTGCAACTTTTCCTATTTGCCATTCATTTTATCATTTGATTAAAGATTGAAATTTGCTTTTATATAAGTGTTTTTGAAATTAGTGTGGTCAGGACAAGGTTTGCGCTGGTCCCCTGGTGTCTTTTTTTCCTCTAATTTCTGTGGATGGTCCATTTGTGTGACGACATTTCAGTTGGTGAATTATTCAAGGCGCTAAGCAGCACTTTGGGCCAGTTCCCCCCAGTCGGCATCTTTGATTGGGAAAACGGGGGCTGATTTGTGAACGATAGCCCCAGGGCTGCTGGCCTAGGGCGAGCTCGAGGGGGGACACTGGCCTCCGAGCCCCTCCTGGCCCCAGGGAGGGAAGGTCCGGCCATGGCCGCCAGGCCTTCCGGTTTTCCAAAAGACAGTCCTTGCCTGTCCGCCCCTATCAGCCCTGCCTCTGGAATTGAGGTGTGCTGCAGGAGCGGTTCCACAGAGAGTATCAGACGGATGAGGCGCTTTCTGAGCAGCGTCTCTCCCCTCAGCCAGAGCCTCCGTCTCCCGCGGCTGCCTGGGCAATTTGTCGGTCGACCTGCCAGGAGCAGAATGCAAATCCTCACCGGAGGAGATGCACAAGGGCCTCAGTGCCTGCCAGCTGTGTGTGTGTATGTGTGCGTGTTGCCCAGCAGTCTTTTCTATAACAGCCTAACAGGATAACTGTCATCAAGACCTCAGTGTATCATTGTGTGCGTGTGTGTGTGTGTGTGTGTGTGTGTAATGTATCATCTGGCTGCTATAGTAGCACAGTCTCTTTCTCTCTCCCCCTCTCTCTGTCTCTGAGCTAAGACACGACTCTCCTTCACTGCTCATCAACCCACCACTCCTAATTTATAGATGGGCATAAAAACTCTGTATTTTCACTCACCCTGCCCACCTTCCGCCCACCCCTGCATAGCACCAGCATGACAAAATAGGACACATGCTGTTAACCATGTAAAAGTTTTCTTTTTTATCCTTTTTCCCTGTATTTCCTTTGCTCCCATGTTTCAACATTCTCTCCCCCACCCCTGTCAGACAATAGGGCTACACATACGTCCTCTTGCTTGTAAATGACGACTGAGGCATTCATCTGGCGAATCGACTGACCCATACCACCTGGGTCAAACTCTGGTTTTGACATGTCAGAGTTTCAGAGACAAAATCGGCACGTAGAGAAAGATAAATGACCGTAATGCCAAGACAAGCAACATGGTGCTCTCCAGACAGCGTTCGGAGTTCAGAGAAGTTTTCAAGGACAAATCTATACACAAGATGAAAGTGATCTCCTTGGCTCTCATCTTCATCTTCACCGCTCATATCCAAATACCACCTGGCTCATTCTGTGCTGTCAGCACTTTTTATCTCCAAAAATTAATACTTCTTTTTTTTTTTTCCCCCTCCTTGGTCAGATAGGGGTACTTTATTCGTCGTGGTTTGCCCGGAGTCCTCCGCATCTTCGGAATGTGAAAGATTTGAAAGCACGGATAAAAGGCACTTTTCTAATCAACATTTTTTTTTTTTTCCTTAAGCGCTTCTTTCTTTTTAAAAGCTGTTTTTCATTATTTATAAGTGTTCTGAAGGTGCTACTGAGCTGATTTCTTTCACGAGGCCTGATATGAGGCCGATGGAGCTTGCAGAATTGATTAGATAAGCTTGGAAATTACAATGTTGAGCACGCAGCGCTCTGAAATGTGCTCTAAAATACACCCCAACGCGAATATTAATACCCAGGGCTTATAAGCATATATTTGAATGCACGGGGGAAGTTTGTCCGTGAAGTTTCATGAACTGTCCGGCATACGTTGCCATATATCACTGATCAAATCAAATATTACCCCCCCCTACCCCCTCCTTCCTGAACTTCATTGGATTCATAATGATGGGTGGGTTAATCGCAATTTCATCATTAGCAGTTGAGACGTTGAGAGCTAATCTCTGTTTTACTGAATAATTCTGAAAGATGTTAATCAAACACACGAAAGCATATTTGAAATATTTAACCAAACGATATTAATGAAGATCAAAGGGTGGGCTGTTTTTAGCGGATGTTATGCGAAAGGCCTGGGTAATAGCTGGGTCCATAGGAGCACATGAAACACTTTGTCTTCTGCTAAATATTTCATGCGCGGTACCTGTTGTATGGTGCTTAATGAGCTATGGGGGGGGGGGAAAAGGTGATTTATCATGTAAAGTTTTCAAAGGGAAATGCTAATTTAGATACACACACACACACACACAGAGGATTTCCTCATACACATTCCTCCTCAAGTAGCATAGCTACACCGCATTTTCTGGGGTGAATATTTTAGCCCTGAAGAAAAGCAAACTCAAGTGAGAGCAAGAATCAGGGGTCAATGGTGTGTCTTTAAAGAAACTTTCCCTCTCTTCGCCTCTCTACTCAGCTCTGTTCCTCCCCGGAATACTAATATCAGCAGGAAGGCGAGAGATGACAGAAACACTGTGGACGTATGTGTCAGGGAGAGGGGTCAGCTCTGGGCAGATGCATGTTAATGCTCGCCCATTAATAAAATTTATCCTCCTCGCTGTCGACTCTTTTCAGCAGCGGGCTCTAAAGTGTGTTTTATGTAAATGTTTTTTTGTTTTTTCTTTATTTTTCCTTTTTTAATATAAGAGAAAAGCATTAGCACGCAGACAGGGAATCAAATTAATTGGGGGATATGTGGAAATATAGATCGAAACAGACGAGCTACCCCTCTTCTGTGACTGGAGGGATCTGGAGTAGCTGGCTGTGTGTTGTCAGCGGTGGAAGAAGTATTCTCCTTTACTCGAGTAAAAGTCGCGATACTGCAGTTTAAATATGACTCAATTACAAGTAAAGTTCCTGTTAAGTTAAAGAAAGTGTTGTCAGCAAATGTACCTAAACTCTCAAAAGAATTCATTATGCAAAATGCCACCTTTCAGTGCTGTTACACATCATATAAATGGATAGATGGAACTTGGATTATTATTATTACTGATGCGTTAAAATGTATTTTGCTGCATATTAATGTTGCACCTGCTGCGGGTGGAGCTAATTTAAACTATCTGACATTTAATCTGTGTCTCTTTACTGAATCTTTTTGACAACATGTAGACTGTAGATTTTTATAGAAACCACAGACGAGTGTAGCGTGAAAGAGTGGAAGAAGGTGTAGCATAAAATGGGGAATAATCAGGTGTTAAGTGTTCCTAAAAATTGTACTTTTTCAGTTACATTCCACCACTGCGTATCATACTAATGCTTATGAATACCCGAGTTTCACAACTGACGCAAAACACTATCTATTTTTTGTGTTTTTCTACTAAACCCCTTTTCTCATTAACTAAAAGAAGCCAATCTCAAGTGCAATATGTTGCCTAAACACAAGCAGATTATAAAATTTAGATCATAATATGGCTGGTCAAGAGGATAATACATTTGAGCAAGCATTTGGTGGCAAATTTCCACTAGTTGTTTTTAGTTTTTTAGTAGTATGCCAGTCCCAAAATAGTATTCAGGTTTGTGCGTGTACGTATGTCCGAGACGGAGAGATGCGTAAGAGGCAGTGTCTGCGTGGGTGAATGGAGGGGAAAAGAGAGAGACGTAGTAGGTGAGAGAGAGAGAGAGAGAGAGCATGTGAGTAAGAAGATGGAGTGAAACACTTGGATCCTTTCCAGTGCTACAGAGCACCGGGGCCAGGCGAAGGGCAGGGCAACAGTAAGAGAGTGACAATCGTCAGGTGATTAGAAAGACTCGGAGGCTAGGTAGACCTACAAAATGAATAACGGCGCACCCCAAACCGCGCCATAAGGCTCAATGGTTTGTGATTTGCAAGTTGATAAGACAAGAAGATTAATAATGCCGCATGATAATGGCTGGCTGAAGCTCAGCTGGGGAGATGGTAATGATGGGATATTGCTGTAGGAGCAGTTCACTGAGCCACAGTGGAGTGAGGGGAAAGAGACAGAGGGAGAGGGAGAGATGGAGAGAGAGACAGACTGATCGAGAGAGACTGGTGGAGAGAGAGAGAGAGAGAGAGAGAGAGAGGGAAGCTGCAGCTGCATGGGGGGAAAAAGCACTCATCCCAATTGGCCCTCAGGATATGAGAGTTTGAAAAATGAGAATGCAGTTATCATTTTAATTAGATATAAAGTTTTTTTTTTAAAATATATATAGTGTGTACATATAATTTTTGCTGAAATAAGGACTTCAAAGAACATACGTGTTTTTGCAGCGCCGTGTCCCATCATAATTCCTAAATGACAGTTTCGTTAATTTTTTTTTTTGCCTGCCAGGTGGGGTGTTGTGGCCCATGTCCACACACACACACACACACACACACACACACACACACACACACACACACACACATACTTGTAGACGCTTAGCACAGCAACACCGCTCTAATTGTATGTCTGTGTGATTTTGTTGCCTTCAAGTGTTGGACTTTTTATCTGTAGTGTTTGTCAAAGAGCGTCAGGCTGTAGCAGTATCAGTATTTATTTGCTGCCTAGGATTGGCCCTCGGTTTGAAGCGTTCGACATGTTTTTGTCCTCCGCCGAGGAAACGACGTCAAATCGCGAAAAGAAACAGCTTGTTTGTTCTCATCAACACAAACGTCCAATTTTCCCGTTTCCAAGAAACAGGAGTCTAATCTCCTGTGGAATTTCTACATTTTTTTAATGATCGTTTGATTATGACAAGCTGTTAAACGCTGTGATCTATTTTCTGCCGCTTTCCCTCCGTTACATCTCCGGCACTGTTGACTTGTGTGTTTACACCTCAGACAAACATTTAGTCAGATCCCGATTCATCTTAATTGCACCACTTTGTCAGCGCTTGTTGATGAGCTTTTACCGTACCCTTCACTCACCGTTTCACCGCTGTCTCTTTGTTTTATACGTCATGGCATGCTGGAACGACTTAGATACTGATCAAACCGCTTTTCATCTCAGAGAGGGAACTCGTGATTACACAATCCGGTTTGAAGCTGAGCCCATTCTTAGAAAGGAGAAAAACCTAAAACCCACCTCAAAAAAAAAAAATGTTTTTATTGTTTACTTGTGTGAACAAACTTCCTTGTGCAAATGTTCTGATGCGAAACACAGGATCTTTGCTCAGCCAAACTGTCAGAGCTCACTAAACTTCAACTTACCTCAACTGAACAATATTTGGAAGAAGCATGTGGGTTGATGCAGTGAGTGGCTTTAATCTAAAGGCATGCGGGGTAATTATTCGGAAAGGTTTTTGAACCTAGCAGCAGCTAATTTGAATAGGTTACAGTCAGATGGTTGAACATCATTGATAGAATGGCATTTGAGTTGTTTGAGGTCAGTGCGGCTCCAAACGATCCCCCCAAATATCCGTTAATGAGTCAATAATGGTCATTAAGACCTAATTAACATGGCAGAGTGGGGATTGCGGAAAGTGTAACTCGAGCGATACTGCCGCCCGTTTCTTGTAATGCTTGGGAAAATAAGAGATTACATGATCCAGCCAAGTGTAGGAGGCCTATTTGTGAAAGTAATCACGCTAACGAATGACATGTTAATTACATGACAAGTTGTGTTCCCAAGGATCAACTTGGCTAACAGATGTTGTTATTGATGACGGTCCCCAAGAATAGCCGTGGCAGCTAATTTGCTTATTTACACAGCAGTTGTTTTATTGGACAGTAGATGATGCAGTGATAGTAGTTCCGCAGATCATAACCATGTCAACACTCCTTTCTGTCTCTATCTAGGTTTCCTCTTAAGATAAGTTTTAATTAGATAACAATAGTAATTAGTATTTAATAAGTTTCACTTGCTCCTCATCTCCGCTCTCTGTATGTATGATGGATGTGTAGGATGCCCCTGGCGCTAGTGATCACGCTGACAGAAGGGTTGTTTGTCCAAAGTGGGATTGACACTCAGTCAGGGCCCCGACGGTCACCCCCCCTATCATCGACATGACACAAAGTGGAATGAGGCACATTAGCGACACGTAGTCGCCGCGCACGTGCAGCGCCCCTGCAGTTTACACCCATTAAACGCCCATGATAATGTTCTGAACGCCTGTGCTGCACCCCCCCCTCCACACACACACACACACACACACACACACACACCAACCCCAATCATCCAACACCCAAGCCTCCTGGAACTCGGCATGGTAAGCACTGATAACTGATGACGAGGGGGAAGACGTGACAGTGTCAATAACCATAATCATCCCTGGGCAGGAAATAATGAAGCGTATGTGCCATGTCAGCCCTACATGCCTTCAATATCCTCTAATAAAATGAAGTGGGAAAATTTTTTATCCGAGTGAGAGAAGAGAAGAAGAAAAAAAAAACAATCAATAAAGCCATCTAATGATAAATACGAAATTGCCATGTGGAGTGAATATTATTTTCCCCTCTCTAAGGATGCTGGGCAGATTATTAGGATGAAGGGGAGAAGCCTATTTGTATGTAAATGGGAGATTGATTATATTTATTTGCTGGCAGAGGGGCTCCGAACAGCTCGTCTGTGAGACACACACACACACACGCACACACACAAAGAAGAGTGAGAGACATCCATAGAGAGTCTGGTCATCAGACAGCTGTTTTTCTGTCTGTTCTACGTCCAGGCCCTTATGACAGAGGAAAGAAATAATACAGAGAAGACAGAGGGAGAGAAAGAGAAAGAGAGAGAGAGAGAGAGAGAGAGAGAGATCAGTCTTGTGGCTGCCAGCACCAGCAGGGCTCACCTCTCCAGAATATTCTAATTACCAGCCCTCCTCATTACAGATGTCATGTCAGTGAGAGAAGGAGAAAGGAAAAAAAAGAGAGAGAGAAAGAGAACTTCAAGCAGAGAGGACCAATTCTGTAATTTCTTAATCACTTTTTTGGCAACCTTTGCATGTGCCGTGGTTAATGCCACAAATTGAATGTTTCTTTGGTTTCTCTCTAAATAGGCTATCATGCCGTTGCGGCGGCGCTTAGCGAAATCTATTATTGTCATTTGCATAGGGGCCTTTTTAGTGGCAGGATCGTACAGAGGGGCGAAGAACAAAGAGCTCATGAGGGAGAAAATAGGACAGAAATGATCCGGCGCTGCCTTCAAAAATGTGACGTCAGGTCCCTAATGAAATCTTTTGACTGAGACCATAGCAAATGGTGGAATCTATATCTGACACTTAATGGTTTGCATAGAAATTAGAGCTGGAGGAGCGAGCGAAAAAAAAGGACCCCCTTTTCGCTGGATGTCCCCTGATTAATTTACAGCACTTTTGTTACAACGGCATCGTCCAAAATAAATTAACCACGCCGGAGATATCAGAAACGGAGTGGTGGCGAGGGCGGGGAGGGGGGGGTTGCAATTTATTAAAGAGAGAGAGAGAGAGGGAAAAAAAAAAAAGTTAGATGAGATTAAATAAAACACCTAATTGACAGGAAAAGTCACCAAGCACAAGCGCTGTACACCATTGTTGGAGGAGAAGCGTGTGTATGTGTTTGGAAGGGGAGGTGGTGGAGAGGGGGGGGGGTTGGCGTAAGAGGGAGAAATAAAGAAAGAGCGATAGAGAGAAAGAGCTGGCCACTTGATTTCCTATGAAAATTAATCGGCTATCAAACAATCTTGGTCTGCCGAGGATGATTATACAGCAGGGGCAGCGACAGAGGAGGCAGGGGGAGAAAGTGAGAGTAAGAGAGAGAGAGAGAGAGGGAGAGAGAGAGAGAGAGAGAGAGGGAGAGAATGCCCTTTGTGTAGGTGAAATGTGTCGGGGACTGTCATCGTAATATACCTCAGTGAAATGAAGGTTAATTCTGATGTACAGCCTGCATGGCCGTCATTATCGGCGAATCATGAAAATAAATTAAGCCACTGAAATAGATACTCCTCTGGTACGCGGCAGGGATCTCATGAAGGATGGACGGCTGAACTTTACAGATTATTATTGGGAAATAGTGCCGAATTCAATTAATGCACCTAAAAGACACCTTTATAGAGGGCAGCCATAATTTAAATGACAGCAGGGTGTAATTTTGCTTGTTATAAGTCAAATTTGCAGAGTTTCATGTTTCATGCGTTTTTCTCCTTCTCCCCCCCCCGCCCGTTTTATCCCCCCCCCCCCTCTTTTTTATTTTTTTTTCTGTTTGCCGAGGATCTTCTTGTCCTTACTCCCGAGGAATATTCCTGAAAAGATGGAGAACACTCTCCCGTGTTAAGGTTGACGCTGCCGTACAGCTGGAATCAGATTTAAACGCAGAAATAAATTAAATTTCAAAAAAAAAAAATCCGGCATTGTAACCACTCCTCGTCTCCTCCTGAGTCTCAAAGTATATTTACAGTAATCCTCTGCGGCAGATCCAGCATCGCCTGTCCGCTTCCCCTACCTCACGGTGCAGGACCCCCCGTGCAGACGAAACCCTGCAAAGCATACAGATGCCAGAGCCTTTATGCAGATCCATCCCACCTTGAATACTGAACGAGAAGACCAATGAACTGGGTAAATGGTTGACCTCTCACCTGCGCGCAACGGAGAGAGAAGCCGGCGGCTTAATCCAGGCAGGTGTCTGACAAGCAGGCGAACACAGCCAGGGCCGTATCGCGCTGACCCTCACTCAGACCTCCCTTATCTATTAATCTACACCTCTCTGTAACAGGGGGGTTGAATTAACACCTCAACGGGGCACGGGGGCTTCTGATTAACACACATCACCCCACCAAGCCTGCCTGCCTGCCTGCCTGCCTGCCCAAATAAAAGAGACACATGCCAAACACACATGTAAAGTCACATGTACAAACTGTACATGCAAACACACTACTCTGTCTGTATTTCTAGAACACACACACACACACACACACTTTTTACAGCACGACCACCACATGCAAGGTTTAACATGGCCGTTCTACATGTTTTATGGCAGTTTTCTGAATAACCAGGAAAATAATGTGCACCCAGAAAATGAAATATTAGAAGAAATGTCCCAGTCTGCTGAGTTCTCCTGTTGAGCAGCTCGGCATGTCTGTTGTTTAATTTGACATAAATAGTTTCCCCCCCATCAAAACAGAGGCTGTGTTAAATATTTATGTGCCTGTTTTTTTATTTTATGGAAGATTTGTGCGACGCAAAATCGAAACGGCACTAGTTGTGTCTTTATGGCGCATGAAATATATGAATGGATTAAGGAGCAAGCTCGCGAGAATGCTGTACGTTGAAAATTGCGTCATAAAAAGCAGATGAGCGGCGCGTGGAAATAGGTGGATGAAAACTGTTCATATAAAAGTTGGGAGTTGTTAAAAGTATTAAAAAAAAAAAAAAAGACAAATCCCACCACCGACTTATTCCATTCTCAGCCCAGTGAGGAAAGCCAAATACGAGTAATTGTATTTGAGGGTAGAACGTAGTAATTTAGACTGTTAAAACCATTGGTGTCATCTTTATTTAATCTCACCCATGGCGAGAAATCATATCCTCTCTCTTTCCAAAGCCAAACACACACAAATCTTCGCTTCCTTCCTTCCTCCTCTCTCTCTCTCTCTCTCTCTCTCTCCTTCCTTCTTTTCCCCCTCTCAGTTTCCCCCTTCTCAACTCGAACAGTTTAAAGAATCCTTCCACTATCATTATTAGTATTGAACTCATTTCTAAATTCAGAAATTGGCTAAGGAAGATCATTCATTGCAGCAGATAGTAAAATCAATAGCTTTTGTGTCAGGCGGCAGGGTCTGCCTCCGTCTCTCAGGGTGGGTTGGAGATGAGAGTGTGTGTGTGTGTGAGTGAGTGTGTGTGTGCGTGTGTTTGAGCAGCCAGAGTACAGTACAGAGTGCAGACAAAAGGCGAGTGAAAACTGGGGGAGTGGGGCCACCTCTTGACGACATGGATACACAGTCACACACACACACACACACACCTCTTCTAGCTGGGCTGCAAGTCCAGACACACACTCAAATATGTTTATATATTAAATACACATACCCATACACACAAGCATGTATATTTTGAATTTAAATTAAGTAATAAAGGTAAACAAGTTTTTACTTATTTGTTCGCATTTTTGGATAGTTCACACACCCAGAAACACACATGTAACACAACATATAAATAGTCTCAAATTTACATACACATTGACTTAATTATTTTATTTGATTTTATGCATCAACACACACTGAGTACATTTATACACACACACACACACACACACACTTTTTCCTTTTTTTTTGCAGGCGGAGCCCAGTGACGGAACGAGGACAGCTTATCCCAATGAGAGTCAAATCAATCAAGTCCTTTTAATCACCACTCTGCTTTTATAGTGTGGCAGTAATGATGGAAGCCTATGTAGGGGCAATCCCCTAAGACCCCCCCCCACCACCACCACATCCACCACATCCACCACCACCACAACCCCCCCATGTGGCTCAGACTGGAGCCGACACACACTCAACTCTGATGATTTTCATTTCTCAATTACATTATCTTATTAACCAATCAATTGCCGGCCTTATCAATAATTAATGTCCCCCCAACTATTAGAACGTAGATTAGATTAAACGCCAGTCTCTTGTCTCTCCTCTTTGATACTTTTAAACTGGGCCTTTCATGGCCAATGTGATTTCAAGAGAATACTCAATGTATGAATGCATTTTTAAAGATATTTGTCAGCGATCGCTGTTCAGATAAAGATGAGCAGTGTTATGTTTTTATTTGTTTTTATCTTTTTTTTTTTAAAAAAGATACATTTTCTTTCACTGTAAAACATATTTTGTCAAGTGCACTTGGTGAGAAATTTGAAATATAAATGTCAGGCAAACAAAATATAGCTGATATGTTTTTCTTTAAATAAGTTAGTGCTGCTAAGTTAATTATTTCAGTTGTTTCCACCTGCATTTTTTTTTTAGCCCCTTTTTCTTTATTTTTTTTTATTTTTAGAAATATAAGGTTTTAAGACTGAGCACTAGATTAAACGACTGATTAAGAGGGATATTTTTTTGCAGTGCAGTAGTGCCCAGCTCTGGCATGCGCTGCTGCTCCTGCTGACTGCCAGACGAGTGCTCGGAGGGGTGTAAAGGAACGAGCTTATGGATCGATGTCTCACTCTGCTCGGCCCAGCTGTAGCTGTTGTTTCTCACACAGAGAGGCTTTGTCTGGGCTCCACAAAAAACAGCCGGTAACAACTGTTTACCGTCTGCTGCCTCGGGCCTGAGCGGGGGCCTTGAACTCGTTACACCTTGCGGTAGCCGGCGGCACCTCGCTCTTTGAGGCTGCTGATATTAACCTCTTCGACAGAACAGAAGTGGTCTGGAGGTGACGGGGGGTAGTAAGGGCCGGTGCTATTGAAATATCAGGATTTTTGACTTAGGAAAGGAAAACCCTGCTGGTGTGTGTGTGTGTGTGTGTGTGTGTGTGTGTGCATTTATAGACACACATACCTGTAGACAAGCCCACTAATTGTAGAGTGTAATGTCATTTTCTCTTTTCTTTCTCTTGCACACACACACACACACACTCTAGGGTTCTTGACCTCAGACTGCAAGGCTATGCAGCAGTTAATTATAACCTAGTCCACAGGTTACACACATGCTCAAAATGGATCACACCGGTGCTATACTAATCATTTTCTTCTTTCTTTTTCATGATTTGGACTGTAGGTGTCTGAAGTTGTCGGAGGCTGTGTTGGGAAACCCGGACACGCTCGGATCGAGGTAAGATTAGAAGAAAAAGATGTGGAAATGTGGAGAAAAAGTGAGCCAAGGGGAGTAAAGCTCCCTCGTTTTCTTTCTCTCGGCGTCCCCTTTCCTTCATAGCCGGACTTGAAACATCTGTCAGCACTCAGACTCCGGTGGCGGAGTATGAGAGCAGAGGGCCCTGGTATGCAGCAGGCCCGGCCCAGGAATCAGTGGAGCCGCTCAGCTTGGCACGGCCGTCTTGTTTATTTGCCCTGACCTCGCATTCGCTCTGAGGTTACGGGACCTGCTTAGTGAAAGGAGCCATTGTCCTACAGGAAAAATCTGTTACAAATATTTACCATGGGGTGAGGGGGGGGGGATGCAAAGCAAAGCCTGTGGCCTGCAGCCAGCCAGACTCGAGCTGTAAAATTCACTACAGTGCATTTTCGAATTAGCCACCTCCACCCATCATCTTTTTAAACCGGGGTTAAAATTATACCCCCGCATTTTTGTTAATGAGATCACACTGTCGCAGGTTATTAGTCATGTAATAGCCTTCACATCAGAATTCTATGATTTCCTTCAACTCAAATGTATCCCCATAATGTAACATTTTAACAGAGCATGCAGCATGTGTGCAGGGACAGCGTTGTTATACACTTAATGACTTCGGTTGGTCTGCGCATTACTGAAATTATAATTCCCCTTAATTTTATGTATTTTCAGCAGACACACACTAAGTTGCTTCCCTGGCTTCTAGTTTGTGTACGACATTATATTTAACTACCGCACCAATGTTTTTCTTGCAGAAAAATCTGGAGCACATCCCCGCACTACATTTCTTATTCCACAGGGTCCCCCTGTTAGGTCAGTAGTAACAAATGCATTTTCAAAAAGGCTGCATAAATTCCCTTTTCCCCCCTCATATGGGTTTTCTCGAAAATGCCATACTGGTTTTAGCTGGAATAAATCTGCTGGTTTCCATCACGCTCGCCTTTTTTACCCTTGCAGCCGGACCAGGCGGACACCCTCACCGGCGCATTGACATGCAACAAAGCTAATGGTGGCCGGGACAGGAGGGCCTAATCTTCACTAACTGACAAGATTTAAATTGAGGAGACATCTTCCGCTGATTAGCTCCCACACCCACAATTATCCAACTGGGGTGTCAAGCAAGGTTTAACATCTCCACTGATTCCGCTCTCCTGAGACATCCGGGAGGCAATGCAATCGCTTTTAATAACTGCCTCCCTCCTTTGCTCCCTCCCTCCATCCCTCTCTCGCCCCCTTCTCCTCCTCGACGCCCAATGCTCCTCGTGCGGCACGGCATTTCTGCCCCCCCTCCACACCCTCCTCTATTTCTCTCTCTCTCTCTCTCTCTGTCTCCCTCTCTCTGTCTCTCTTTCCTACCTTCACTCCCTCTGCAGCCCCCCAGTTCTCAGTCATTCAAGCTCCCTTCAAAATTAACCTTTCCTGCGAAAATATAATTTCTCACAAAATGAACCCCACTGAGCGATTTTTTTTTTTTTTTCTTATTTGGAATAATTTATTCAAATTGCCCAACTCAGAACAGCAGAGCAATCTGAACACAGAGTGGACCCCTGAATTTGGATCTGTCTCTTTTTTTTTTTTCATATAAGGGTAGGGAGAGAGAGAGAGAGAGAGATGGTGGGGAGAAAAAAAAAAGTTTATGTACCTTGCTGTCTTCTGGCAAATAAAGGGACGGGCTTGCTTCCACCTTCTATCCCCAGCGCTCTGGCAGCGGTATCCCCCTCGAGTGTACACCTCATTAAAATTCATCTGATCTGAATATTTTTGCAAATATGGTCTGATTGCTCACCATGACATGAAACATCCCTGTGTGTTATTTTAATCACACACACCCCAACGGGCAACGTATATGTGATGGCTGTGACATTGAACTCCTCCACTGCTTGACCCCATTTTATGAGTGCACGTCATTTTAGGAGGGGCCAGGGGACAGTGGGGGTGGCTTGGAAGTTACCTGGAATGATGGACATGCTTGATAATTCTTCCTTCTTTTTTCTTCAAATGTTCACACGGCATCAGCTCGGTTTAAAGCCCTTCTCAATCACGCTGATGCCTCTCTCTCTCTCTCTCTCTCCCCCCGCGCCTCCTGCTTCTCTCTCCCTCTCTCTAATGAACTGTTTTCTTCCGGTGATGGAACGGGGACACAAAGCAACGTGATTAATAATTTACTGTTTAGTTTTACTAATTGATCTGTTTTGGGAGCCAGGATAAAAGCTGAGGATGCATCCTCAGCGCACAATACCTTTCATATGGCATTTATCCACAAGTCACAAGCAGCTCCCTCAAGATGAATAATGAACTAAACAAGATCAAATAATGATCGCTTGGGAGTATGAGAGAGAACTCCCCTTACAAACACCACTGAGTTTACCTTAGGTTCTTTCTGCATATCACACAACAGAGTGGCGCAGGAGATGAGCTGTACGGAGGCAGGTTATTATCAGCAACAAAGACCCGCGTAAGGGCTTGCAAGGACAGAGCTTCTGATTAGTTTTTAATGTTTGTGAAGTCAGAAAACTTCTGCACGTCTCTTTTAATTATGATATTGCTCGTCCAGTGACGATCTTACATTTGCTCTTTCTTAAGCTTGATTATCTTTGAGAAGAAGCCGAAGAATTCACAAAGAATCTGGACCCCTTAATGCCAAATGTCAAGGTGAGTTCAAAGTAAGCAATTTCAACCCACAAGATGAAAAACATAAAACCACACAGAAGAATAATATAAAAGAAACTCAAAAAGGTTCCTTGGCTAAAATGAGGCTGACCAGACATGAAGGAACAAATGGTAGTGAATCTTTTAGCCATGATAAGAAAATAGGGCTTTCTCGACAATTTAGAACATCGCATGTCATCACAGTGAAAATTTGAATTGAACTATTCACTTTAATTGAAGTAAATCTGAACTCGTGTACGTCAAATTGTCTTCTATACACGGCCCCAGTCAGTCATAACAACTCAGCGTAGTCAGTGAAGTGCTTCCTGCTGGAACAGATTCAGTCTCCCTTCCCTCCTCAACCTCTCCACAGTATTGTCATGGAAAAAGTACACCGGCCTGAGGCATCCTGCTGGCTCAGCAGGGGAATGAGCATACAGTGCATTTGTGACGTCATGAGTTTGAATCCAACTCTTTTGACTCTCTGCACTCATAAAAATGAAATGCAGTAAAAGCAACTAAATTAAAACTACAGCAATCAGCAGTAATGTTTATTTGAGAACGTACATGTGCATGTGTGCTTTTATTTTGCTACTCTGCTGTACTGTCATAGACTGATGCACATGAAAAAATTAAAATGGTTAAATATATACTGTATCAGAATCAGAATCACTTTATTGGCCAGGTTTGTAAGAACAGTTAAAAGATAAGAGACTTGACAGGTAAACATAAAGATAAAATAACTATCTACATATTAAAAAGGTATATATGTGCATAAATCTGAGAGTATATACATATATATGCACAGCATGAGTAGATTACTATAAAAATAGGCACAAAATAAACCAATAACATTCAAAAACATTAACACTATTGGACAGTTATGGATATTTATTTATTCACTGTCTCTTCAATACTGGCTTGTAGCTCCCCGTGAGCCATTTCACTGTGCTAATTTTTACTCGGTTGGGGAGGGCCATGGGTTTAGGCGAGGGAAGGAGTCTGCAATATATTTATCCACAGCACCTTAACACTGAGAAGGGGGATTAAACATGAAATGAGAAACATTCCTTCCTTGATGCGCCAAGGTCTTAAAAGAGACTGAACGGGGGTGAAAAACATCTTGTATCACAGAGATGTTCATCTGTTTGCAGATTTTTCTTTTTTTTCTTTTCTTTTTTTTTTTAGTGTGCCTGACTGACTCAAATTTACATTTTATTGTTTTGGATTACACGCTGTTGGCCCATTGAACCTAATGCGGTTTCTCCGCCACCGTATCTGTAATGGTTATAGCTGTTAGCTTGTAAATAAGGTTTAATACAGTGAGCTGGTGTGAAGTACCAGACAGTGTGTGTGTGTGTGTGTGTGTGTGTGTGTGTGTGTGTGCGCGTGTCCGCAAGCTCTCAGTGGTCTCTTATAAATATTCCCATGGCTGGGTAGAGAGTGTCATTATGTGTTAGCTGCAAGTAGCATAAGATTAAAGCACCAACTAAATGCCCATATCATTACCCTATTAGCATATGACATATATGTGTATAGGTGCCCGCTTAATTAGCGTTGATTGATTGGAATCAATGACTGTAAAAAAAAAAAAAAATTAAAAAAAAGGGGGCTAAGAGGGGGCAGGGTTTGTGGGTGGGTAAGTAGGGTGTCTTGTGAAAGTATCCAGAATTAAAGTGAAGATAGTCCTCTTATTTCTGATTTGATTTGGCTTAGCTGTTAAACATGCAGACAATCTAGTTCCCTTTGATACTCTACTAAAATCTATCCTGCCTGCTCCCCCTAAAATAGTAGCCTAATTTTGTCATGGATATTACACAGACACATGCATGAATCATTGCTGGTTGTCATAATTATGTTAACATCGGGGATATTAAATGAGACAGGCCTATTTCCAAAGGTGAGACTGGTAGAATCAACTCCGGCGCTCAACAAACCTCGGTGTCAATCACAGCCAGCGATTTCATATTCAACCAAAGTCAAGCGTATCTGCCTGGATGCATTATTTATGTCGGAAATAAGCAGCTTAACCGAATCATGCTAGCAGCTATTAGCAAGAGACACGCACACCTAGGCTCGCTCCCTTGTCTCTCTTCGGAGGCCATGTTTGAAGTCTAAATAACACAAGTCTGATTAGGCCCACGGAAGCGAAAAGCAATCCCACTGAAGTCTGCTGTTTTGTAGAGGTGGAACAAAGCTTTACGTCTGTGTTTGTAGTTGTCATTAGGTTGTGTATCGCTCTCTCTTTTTTTTCACACCCCCCCCTCCTCTCTATCCACCTTTTCTCCCGTTCTCTCCACGGGCCAAATAACAGTAGAGGTTAACATTCCGGAGTTACGGCTCTATCCTCCTGTCATGAGTTTGAAGGCCCCTGTTTTAGATCAGCCGTCGCAGCAGCAGCCTGATGGACAGCTCCGACTATGAATGTAACATGAATAAAAACAGCACTGTTGACTGTACAAAGGCTTTTGTTGATGAACCGGAGCTCGCGCTAAGGGGAAACGAAGGATGGGGGGACGGAGGTGTGCGGGGGGTTTCGGGGTTGTGAGAGGGTTAAGCGTTGGCTGGGTATGGTGGGGTAAGTGAGTGTCCTCCTCCTCCTCCTCCTTCTCCTCACTGTTCACATCCAGCCTCCACCTTTCAAATATATCTCATTCATAATGGATAGATCCGGATCTCTGTTTTGCATCTTCAACTGACAGTTTTAGTGTTTTTTTTTTTTTCTCTCTCCCCTCCACCCCACTCACTTCTTTTTCTTCACTTTTTCATCCACCCCTCTGGCTGATGTCCTGGTTACTGTGACTGTGGGAGAGTATGGCTGTTTGTAATCCAGAGGAATTTGTCTCTGTCTTAGAGCAAAGGCCCGTGATCTACGGCCTAGTTCTGTACTGAGTGCAGGACATAACAAACCTTACGGGTTTATCACAGGTAAAAATATCGCATAAAGGGTTTTTGTTCCATTTGTCTAGCGTCACTGTCATGTCGTGGTACGTGCACGGGCTGTGAGTTACAGGTAGACGGTGACAGTGATTCATATCCTTTTTAAGGGGGACAGGGGGAAAATATCGTGGACCCGCGCACACATAAACACCTGCACTTACACTCGACCTCATAAACCCGCATACAACAAAGCCGCATCAGGTGGTCCCCACAGGTTACCCATCATCAAGCCTAAATACAGCCCTCTATCACAGGCAGGCCTCCATTTACCTCCACACACACACACACACACACACTGTAACCCTGGCAGCCCTAGCACAGGCTGCCTTTTACCCCTGCTTATTTAGATGCACTCGAGGACACAATGGGGGTGCATTAGCAGCGCTCGGCCTCACAGCAGCTGTAATTTCATTGTGGTTACCACATGCATCCTACTTGACTCTCAATTCACTCTCTGGGATGAGGGCCAAATAATGGGATTTACCCTGTCTGACGAGAGCCTCCCACCTTCCCCCCTTTTTTTTTGGGTTGAGTGTGTGTGTGTGTGTGAAAGTGGATATCTCATACATACAACAAACTAAGGGTGTACTTAATGCTATGTGTGTGCATGCATGTATACACTGCATTAGATGCATACTGTATGTGCGCGCATACGTGTGTTCCTCCATCACTGCTAGTTCAGCTGTCGTTGTCAACATCAGGGCCAAATGTGTCTGCCACTCCACCACTGTCCGTTGAAGGGATGGGCTCGTTCTAAATGGACTTTGGAGTAAATGGCTTTATAGGGCAGATAGATTTTGTGGAACATGTGAGGGATGTCATTTCAATGCGCTACAGAACTGGTTTTCAAATCAAAAAATGCTCGTTGTGCATGTGTTTAAAAGCCGAAATGCGTATATTTGGGTTTTGGGACTTCAAAAAACTCATAAATATTAATATTCAAGAAGTCTTACTGTTATGCCAGCAGGTGTTTTGTTGCTGTTTTTGGTGTCCATATTTCTGCAGTGTATAGAAAATGTTAGGGCTACACTGTATTTGCCGTAACATCCTGAGACTAGAATGTTAGTTGCAGCATGTCTAATGAAACGCTCTGCTCGTGCCTTAACCCCTTACTTAACCCCATTGCTTAAAAACTTTTAATTTGTATTCATGAGATAAGAATTGTGAGCCATGAGAAGGAAGCAAACAGCTAGCCCATCACAATACAGCATGCATCCCTTTTATCATACACTCACACACACACACACACACACACTGGCACAAATACACGTGCATGCACGCACATGCATACAAACAGTACAAGAAACAAAAAAAAAAATTAATCAGGACGAACAAAGCCCGTCTGAACGTGCAGTTGCACGTCAGCTTTCACGCACACATTTGCGCACACACGGAGAGGAAGCATTAATTTATTCAGGTTAGTGGTGTGCTTTAATTATTACAACCAGCCCCCCCCACCACCCACCCTCCACCCCTTCCTCAATAATAGCAAGCATGTCTGTAGCTGTAGCTGTCAAAAACAAGCTGAAACAATTTCATCTGTGAGCAGAGAAACAAACACTGTCTCCTCTCTCTCTCTCTCTCTCTCCTCCTCTGTAGTGTAAAAGGCCTTTAATCAGGCCCTGGTGTATTTTCTGTTTGTTTATTATGTGATAGTGAGAACATAGCCTCTAAATGTGTTATGTTGTTGCATAGCTTCACTGAGCATTTCCCAGCGAGCGGGGGAAATTGATAGGGAGTTTCATAATTAAGCAAATTAATGAGTTTATTCGGTGAGCAACCAAACACTTAGTACGATGCCAGCTCCTATCTCCACGGAGACATGAAAAGTCTTACTTTGTTGCCGGGGTTGTTTGTGCGTGCACACATGTGGATGTGTTACTGTATGGGAGTCTGCCTGAGTTTGCATCCCTTTGTTTTTTTGTTCATTTTTAAAGTCCTCTGCATTAGGCGGCCGCACAGAAAGCATTGTGCTGTTTTTGTGCTTCTTTTAAAGCTATGCAAATAGAGTTAGATACACGGTACAAAGACAATACCGTTTTTTAAACATCAAATATGCTGCACAGTGAAAATCTCTATTTTCCTCACTCGTTTGTTTATCATCAGTGGCCTCGGGAATAACACATCCCTCATTTCTAATATCTAGCTGTGTCATAATGGCCCCCTGTGACAGCAGGCTATTAATGAGCGGCCATTTTGTGCCTTTGACTGCAGTTGCACTGGGCTTCATTAATTTCTACAGGTCTGAGAGGTGAGCAGAGAGGGAGAGTGTGTGTGATTGTGGAAGCCACCGTCCCCCCCCGGAGACACAACACAATTGACCGTGAGTGCTTGATCATCACTTCTTTTTTTTTTCCTGCACCAGATCCTCATTCATTCCAACGAACTGTGTGTTTTGGCCTCTGTTTGTCTTTGTGTGTATTGGGCCATAGTGACCACCCTCTCCCTATATATTGGCCATGTAATTACTTCAGAATATTAAGGCAGGGGCGCACAATGATAGATGATGACCACCCCTTGTTCAGTAACGACGGCCCTCGCTGAGACACGGGGCCACCCTGGGGCCAAATCGAGGAAATGATATGCTTTTTAGAGGACACAGACACCATTAGGTCACCACAAGTGTCCCGGCTGCCTGCTGTTTATCTCACATTCTTGTTCAGCCTCTCACTCTACTTTTTTTTTTTTGCTTTCTCTCCATGCTTCTGTTTGGCATTGGCGACAAAACAGGTGTCAAAGTGCAGAGGAATCATATCACGCCCGTGCTGAGTGTGACTTTGTTGTGTCGAGCAGGAACCCGCGGGTGTGTCTTTGTGTGAGGCTATGTATGAGGAAATATGCAGTGTGATCTACAAGTATAGAACGTGAAAATTAGTAATTTTTAGGTTCTATACATGTAAATTATTTTGAATGTATTTAAACTTAGCACTGTTGGAAACTTTAATATCCCACTTGAACAATATGCAATCTCTAACACTCTTGCTGACTTGCTGAAAAAGTGAGGTTAGTATTTTGCGGTTACTTTCCTATGTATGTCACTTCTCTCTATCTGTGTCTTTCCTTCTTGCCCTGGCACAGTTGGAGAGTTTTTACTGAGAAGCAGCTGCAGTGAACTGCAAATGTTTGCATTAGCGCTGAATATCAAATGTTGATTTAAATCTCTTTTCGTACATTTTTCTTTTTTCTTTTTTTATTGACGGATCAGTTTTAAACATTGCACACAAGGACTTAATCAGCTCCGACAAACTCACAGGCCTCTGTGATGTGTTTACTGTGGAAATTCAAATCTCAAAAAATTATGATACAGCCCTGAGGTGAATTCATATGCACATGCAGCGGTAGCCACTGACTGGTGTGATGGCAGAAAGAGATGTTCCAGTCTGTTTCTCTTCCTCTTCATCTGTCTTTGTTCACCTCCCCTCCCCTTTTTTTCCCCCCCCTACTCATCGCTGATATATCTCTCTTCACTTCTAACCGTCCCTCCCCTCACCTCTGTCCTCCCATCCTCGCTGCCTCCCACCAGCGCAGACAATAAATATCATGTCACGAGGATGGCAATGCTCCTTCATGGAACACTGCATGTTTATTAGAGGCAGGAGAAGTTTAAGAGAAATGCTAACAGTGTTCATTAATGGGCCGCATCCGCGTTTGATGAGGCATGGCACATCCTAGCCACCGGCCAAACGGGGAGAACAGGCGGGGTTTTAAAGGGGGGGGTTGGGATGGAACGACGGGCATAACGGCCACCGGTAAACGGCTGGTAATTGTGTCCAAATTGTACGACGAGAAGGCCTCTCAAGGACTGACAGTGACGGAGCAATTATGGCAAGCCAAGCGAGCTGTGTCAAATTAGCCCTCTCCTCCCCTTCCTCCTTACTCCAAAGCCCAACCCTTTCTGCCACCCGCTGACGGGGGAGTCATATTTCTTTGCCCCAACATAGGAACGCGGAGTGATAAACCCTTGATTGTGAATCATAGGCAAGACTAGCCACGGCAGCTTGATGATTCAAATTGTCAATAGGTTTGTACCTGAACGACAGGTCACACGGGTGTCAGGAGCGGGTATAGAGATGTTTAATATCTAGTTGGAGTGAGGAAGTTTAGAAAGGGGGTGGATGGCGGGTGGGTGTGTCTCATGTGTTCATCGACCCAACTGAGGGAGTCTTTACCGGGGAAGGTCATCAGTCAGCGTTGGCTGTCAGGGTTGGATCACACACAGTGGAGTGCGCCTGACTTTGGTAATTACATCTGACTGCAGAGTGGGGATGTCTTCTTTTGTGGGCCCACAATGACTGCATAATTTATAATTAACTGCAATCAGTTCAGTCACAAGGATGTTCATCAGGGCTTTTTGTTTTAGGGTGGGGTGGTTAGCAGTTTAAAGCCGGATCATCATTCAATTTGTCTGAAAGTAACACGCTTCACTTTGTAGACATTTGTGCCGTTTTGTCTGCAAATCTGTCCTGTTTTTTTCTACTCGAATCCTAAGAGCTATTTTTTTTTTTTTTTTACTGCCTGTCATTTTTGTTTTTCTCCGCAGAATATGCATTCTGTAAGGAAATGAAAATATGTTCCACTAACTCTTATGATGTATTCTTTATGACCCTTCTGCCATTGTTTATGCAAACCAGAGGGGGAAAGAACAACGTATTGGCTGCATGTGCAAACTTTAGATGGAACAAATGGGTTTTATGAAGATCACAGTGGAGAGGATCAATAGGACTGATGATTCAAGGTGTCAATCCATACATGCAAACACATTCTAATTGATTTTCTCCTATTGATTTCACTTGTGCCTCTGCGGCTCTGGTTAAGATGGGAACATGTATTTGTATTTGATGATAGAATTCAGACAGTGATTAGTCTTCTGGTGTGTCAAAATTAGTGTTGCCTTCTTTGATTTATGATTATAATGCATATTAAATAAACCTTAGACAACAGTGTGCTGGCTTTGATTTATCATGAAAGTAGTATAATTTATGTGCTGTAATGTGATAATCATCTTATGAATTATGTAAACAATTATGCCCATAAATCACATTTCTTATTTAATCGGAAAGTAGTTATTTAAATGCCATTCTTTGTGCTTCCCCTTAAATTTGAATATGTTATAATGCATAAAGTCTCCGCTTTGCATTGTAGCTCTGATTATACAGGTGAGGAATAACTCCAATATCGCTGTGTATGCGTGTGCGCGCATGCATGTGCACGAGTGCGTACATGTGCCTGCCCGCCAGTGTCTAAGTTTGAGTCCAAGTATATCAATCTTGCCACTGCCATTAATGTCACTTTCAGCTCATCATTCTCAAATTATATTTAATAATAGATAGCTTTTGGGCATAAATGTTAATGCAGAATTGCATAGAATTTTATGTTCTGAAAATGACATGCCTTAGTTAACCTCTCAATATTTAGAGAGCTACTCCACAGCCATGCAGATGCCAAAAAAATCCTAATAAGTGAATGCGGGCTCATAACTTTCTCTGCAAACTTTCCTCTTAGTCTAAACCAAACATTCCCTTCGTTCTGCCCCGAGCTTTGACTGGGTCTGCTTGAATAGTAAACAGCCAGGTTGATTATTGATTTTACCTCTAAAAGCAATTTTAGCCAATGTGCCTAAGATAACATGTCAGCATTGATTCAAAGTTGACGTTATGATTCATGCCATTTCCAAAAAGGAAAAGTCAGCGATAGGTTTTCCATGTCAAAGCTTATTATGTGGCGATAGGTGTTCATTTGATATGACATTCACTAGAAGGTTTGGAAGTCCATTTTTGTCGAATTTAGTTGACATGATGGTTTCTTAATTAAAGATAGTTATTAAGCTCTTAAAAAGCTGTAAATCCCCAATGTATTCATTCGTTTACACCTTACCGCCTTCACTGGGGATCTGTCTTTTGAAATCCGTATTTCTATCCCCAGCTGTCTTGATTAGCTGGATTAGACCATTGGGACGTCATTGGACCGTGTATTGATTAGCTATTAACCCACTAACACCAAATAATCCATTTAAAATGTTCCCAGATTTGGCGGCGGCGGAGTCTTTGTTTGATTTGAGGTTGCCTCAGGACATAAACTTTGATTTCTCCGTTTTTCGCCGTGAAAACTCGAGGGGTGGGAAGCATCTCTGCAGCCCCATTACATATTAACGGTGTCTCCAGTTATGTTCTTAAAACATGATGAGTACACTGAAGCTGAGTTGCCTGCAGGATTAATTATTCACACTGTCCTTTGCGCAACCCGATCTTAAAAGTGTGTTAGCTGCTCCATTTTTTAAATGTCCTCTTATATAAAAAAATATGTTTCTTCTGTTACTTCGGAAAGCAGTTTTGGAACACATGTTGGAACACTTTGGCTTGGATGCATGTGGTATGGATTGGGATCTGAAACCGCAGAAAGCTATGGATGGAAGTCATCATCATTGAGATTCACTTAGGCGCTTCAACATCTACATTGTACCCTCGCCTTGCCTCTGATCAGCGCCTTTAATGTGTGTGCAACAGTCTGGCAAAGAGATTAGGCCCCAGTTTGTAGCAATTGCTCGTCTTTTTTTGTTGCGAGAATGGGTTGAGGCGAGATTTGACCAGTGAAATTGAGTATGAGTCCATTCCAACTGGGCCATTGGGGGCTAACACAATGATCGTCATGTGTTCCTGCATGTTGTTAGCATATAACAGGCTTTTCTCAGCCTGTCTCATTCCCCTCCTGTCCCTCTCAGCCCCTAGTGGTATAATTTTGTTTATTAGCAGGATTCTCGGGTCCTGTTGTTTATTCATAAGCCATTGTTTTCAAGCATGAACTGCTCTATTTTGAGGGGTTCCATATTTGTCAGCTGAGTGTCGGTGGATGGCACCAGCACGCCTCCCAGCACCTCCAGAGACTCCCATTCTGACAAGGACATTTTTTTCCTCCCCCATCCTCTTCAAGCTCCCAGTGTAATGAAAACTAAATACGCACATCTTCCCTTGCTGTCTGTCTCTTATCCAACTCTCTCTTTCTCTTCTCTTTACTCTCTCTCTCCTTTTTTTATCCTTCCCTTCTCTGCTTTCCTGACACCTTGGCCAATGGGAGTTGTTTCTGTGCCCGGCGGTTGTCAGGAGAGACAGCCAATAAGCAATCAAAGTGGCGGCCAGTGGCTGAGACAAAGGAGCACTCTGCCTTTTTCTGAGGTGCTGCAGCGGGCGGTACAGAGGGGGCTTGCATGTATAATTAAGTGAGAGAGGAAGCCGGGGCCACTTAATCTTCCCCCTAATGGTGATCCTAGCTCCATCACCAGGGCCCCTCTGGGGGGGCCGTACCCCAAAGACCCACTCTCCGGGTCACCGCTGTCCCCCAATTGTCATTGGCAAATCTTTTTTATCGGCCGGAAGAGCTGTTTTCCTGGACCGCTGGCATTGATCCATTCATCATGGCTTTGTTCCTTTAAGAACTCTGAGGGCACACCAAGGGTCTGCCGAATGAGCTATTTATCATCCAGCGGAGAAAAATAGAGAAAGAAGTGAACAGATGCATATTTTACACAGAGTTTTTCTCAAAGCTCACAATAGCCTGACATATTTTCAGGTTTGGCTGGTATTGTTACAGGGGTCCTTGTCACCTGTGTGATTTATACGGACAGTAATTATGGTGAACTGCAAGGAAGCTTTACCTGTTTGATCGCTGGGTGTAATGAAGAAACTCTGCTGATGATATACAAACCGCATTTTAGGTTTACGCTGTGAGATGTAGCTGCTTGTCTGTGGATCTGCTCATCGTTACATTGACTTGCTTTCTTTCTTGCTTTCTTAATGAGATTTCGATAAGAAGATCAATCTCGTGTCTGTATGCTAAAACCAGCAGCTGATTAATTTAGCCTAGGATAAAGACTGGAAACAGGGGGAAACATCTACTGTAGCCTGGTTCTGTAACAACAAAAACTCAAATGCTGAAGCGACAAGTTGTGGTACATGGGGGGGTTATCTGCTGGATTATTTCTAGGCTGGGCCAGTGACTGTTGTTTCTATACTTTGTTTTTTTTTGTATGGATCAAACAAACCACATATAATCTGTTAGTTACTGAGCTTTAGAGATGCTGGTAGGTGGATGTTTTAGCTTTGGACTTTATATAAAGTTAACCATATCCTGGCTCTTGCTTCATATTTAGCACACTAACATGAGAATGGCATCTTTCCATGTTAAACTCTGCAGGAAATAAGCATATAAGTTTAAGTTTTTGGTCGTTTTTGGTGTACAGATTAAACTTTGTGATGTTTCCGACAGTATTTTTGTATCATTGTACTGGCTATGTGTTCTGCTTGTACAGCACTGTTGTAAAATTGTTGCTTCCCCCAGCTTATTTATTTGTGGAACAGTTATTTTCGTGCATGAACTTCAAATTTTAGAGCACATATACAATAGCACACACAGCAGAAACAGGCACAGGCATCCTTTCCCCCCAGACAAAACAACCCGAGATTTAATTCTGCTGTTTCCTATTGACACAGTTAAAGGCAGCATAATGGGCCTATTACAGGCTACCTGCATCATGCCTAATTCATCGAGGTGCTTTCGCTGCGTTCCTTATTCAGCAGCCTCCTCGTCTTTGTGATTCGAAGCAGCAGCAGCAGCAGCCAACAGGGGAAAAACCCCCATTTGAGTCCCCTATGTCTGGACTGGCACTTTCCATCCACTAGTGACCCTTCACTTCCTCAGGACGGAGGTGAGGATCTGGGGACGGGGACAGGAGAGCAGAGGAGAAGAGGGGGAGAGGACCCGTGTGACTCCGTCCAAATGGAGCGTCTTGTGGTTATCCCTCTAATACAGACTATTATGTGGTCCCACCACTGACACTAATGGGATGTTACAACGATTTAAAATGATTTAATGGCTCCCAGGTTGGGGCCCCTAATGGCCCTCTTTATACGCCAATGCGTATTATGAATGGCAATGACAGTGTTGTGAAGTGCCTCTGTTTCTTTCGCTTTCTTTTCTCCCTTTTTTTAAGCTGCTGCTCAGGCAGTGTGACAGGTGTCGTTTTGTGTGGTGATAGCACTGCAGACACTGCGGTGAGTGCAGTGGATGGTTGACGGACTCCTTATAGACACCCATAGTGTAGCAGGAGTGTTCATTAAATGTCTTATCGCACGCGCCTTCACTGATGTGCACCAGACCACATGCTGAATGTTTTGTTTGTATTGTGTGTTCACCCATTCTGTCTAAAATATCTGACGTGGTGGCTAAAAGTGACGGAAAAACTTCCAACAAAATGATTTTAAAAATAGATATTTTTAAGTATTGTACGGTGCTTTGAATAAACCATTGTATTCCACAGTTTTAGAGTCAATGACTAAACAACAGAAGCGGTTTCTCAACATGACTGTCAGTGAACAAGCAGCCTGGACTGTATTGATTTTGTATTGATGGTGGTGGAAGAAGTACCCACATCCTGACTCGAGTAAACCACAAAGTCAAAATCAAATCTTATTTGAGTAAAAGTGCAAAACTATTGGCAACAAATTATGTGTAAAGTATCAAAAGTACTAGTAGTTATTATGCATTATGCACCCTGTCGGCAATATTGATGCATTTATAGACTTTGTTGGTGGTGGTTTTGGCGTTTGATTTCAGTAATCATTTGGTAAACATAATTCAATGAGCTGCAGGTAAAACAAGTTAAGTTATAAATTCAAGTGTCGAAGAAAAGATGGTGAATCTGGATTGTCAAATTATGTACTGCAACACGCTCAACAGCAAAATGGACGGGATAAACGTTTGGGAGACAACTCAAAAGTGGACAGCCTGCGTAATATTAATTCTAAAATAGGAAAAGCAGCTGGAATGTGATGAATGTATGACTACAAATATTTAGCTCCGCAGCATAATAGACTGCCTCCGTAAAGCAAATGAAAAATACCAATGATACCATTGATACCTAGCACTGCTCTGCAATCATTGTAGCACAATAAGCAAAGAAATGAAAAGACATAAGTGATGACTTTAATTTTGAAGTCCTCTCTCCTCTCCCATTCTCCCATCATGCTTCCCAGGCCTCGTGGACACTTCACAGTGTGGATTAAACATATTGATCAACTACACCTAGCTGGGTGGAGAGGTTAAGCAAATTGCTCATCCCCGTGCCACTCGATAACGAGTCTCCTTCCTCAGATAAACTTCCTTCCCAGATCTTGTGCTTCCTGCAGACATTTCGTATTAAACGCTGTATTAAAAGTGAAGTCACAAAAGAGCTTTCCAAAAAAAAACAAACTACAATTTCCCAATAGTATGATGTCTCTAGATGGCCTGGATAACCTATGATGCCTGGTTTTATCCTCTGAATCCCCGGGACATTTCAACCAAGCTGTCCAGCAGACTCTCCCTATGTTGTTCAAGGCGCAGAGAGATGAGAGAGGTTTGCTTATATATATATGTATGTGTGTGTGTGCACACTCGCGTGCACGTGTGTGTTTGGGAGTGGGTGTTGCTCGTGCGCTTGTGTGTGTCGGCGTGTGTGAGACAGAAAGAGAGCCCAGAGGATTGACAGCTCTAGCAGTCATTACACGCTGGATTGAATGCTAGATTAGTCCAAAGTGGCTCAGGGTCAAGCGGCTGCCTGCTCCCTTTTGGCACTCAATGACTTTAATACCCGCTACTGTATTAGTCAATTACTTCAAAGGCTAGGCTGCCCTCTTGTTACCTCTCCCACAGTCCTCACTCCATACCTTCTGAAGCATCGACTTTTTATTGCATCTATTATTGATTTGCCTTTATTTATACAGGATATATCTCTGAAAGAGAGAAAAAGAGACCCTAGAAATGTGTTTTTAAGAGTTACATTCACGCAATGCTGTATATCCATCGTGACGTGAAGAAAAATAATCACGCTTTATTGCAGCATGTAAATGTGTTATTCATTTGATAAGCAAAGATTTCATTCATCCCTTGATCTGTAAAGCAAGCAAAGCAAACCTCCGTACGTTAAACGGGAAATTCCTCACTGATTCATATGAAGTTAGATTCTTACATAGTTATGTCTAGTATAAAATAAAAAACATTATCACCCTAATCCAGACACAGCGAATTAAAACAGAAAACCAAAAAAATAAACATTTCACAAAACAGGAAAAAAACCAAAAAAAAACCTTTTAAAGTTTTTCAGACTTGGACGTTTTTTGTCTTCTGACCACCCAAACATCACGTGAGACGTTCTGTCATGAGATCAAGCTCCTCTGCTCTCCACGTCTCTACTATTCTCTCTGTCTATCACAGCTGCACTCCTCCCATTAGCTCTGATGTTAAATTGCTCTTGTGTGATTGTGTCATCGGGCTCTCCCTTCCCTTTCTCTTGGGTGACTGATATGACCTTTAGGTACACCGGCTGACAATTACTGTCACCGAGAAATTGAATTATTAGCTTTCTCTGCCAACAGAGCCGCGGGTAGGTGGTTGGTAGTTGAGAGTAAAATGCTGTAATTACTTAGCTAAATTGCCATATTATATTTTTCGCCACTTCTTTTCCTTTCTCATTCTTCCTCGTGAGTGATATAAAAGCAGGGTAAAGAAGAAAGAAAGGTGTTGAGCTGTGAAGCTCATGAAAGAATGATTTCGGACGCCTCCTGTAACCTTTTCAGGCTGTTGATTATCAATAGGAACAATTCAGAGATGTCTACGGAGGGGTCGGAGAGAAAGGTCACACACTGTCCTTGCTTTTTGTCTCTCCGGTTGTTGGTCAGTCTGACTTTCTCTCTTTTTATGTCTCTCTCTGTGCATCTCTCTCTGGCAATTGATTTGACCCTAATAGTGTTTCTCTTCCACGGCCCTCCTCTTTATCACACACAACACTTGCACATACACACACACACACACACTGGATTGGCCAGGCTGAACGTAATTATTATTTTCTTCCCCCTCTACTCCATTTCTGAAGCGAGCAAGTGGTTTTCTTTGCTTAGCAGCTTGTATCGTGAGCCTGTCAGATGCTGCAGTTTGATTACAGTATCTGGCTATGTAGCAAAAAAAAGCCTAAACTGTTCTGTTGTTAATTAACCAGCATTTCGAAAGGGATGGATGACTGCGAGGGCCTTCGGAGGTCACATGGCTCCCTCAAAAAAACCAGGGGAAGAGGATTTGAGGTTGAAAACTCAGGGGAAAAAAAGAGCGATATATATATATATATATATATATATATATACGACAGGAGGCGAAATCTCAGGGCCCCTTGTTTTCTCCTACCGCTCAGATATGCACCAAGCCCCTGGCATTGTCATCTCTGCTTGCACATCTGTATTAACCTTTTAATCTCTTCTCTGAATACACAGATGCACGCCTAGATGCACGAACGTACACGCACACAGTAAACACTCATTAAGAAAAACCTTCCTTCATACCGTTTCCCTTATCTCAAATGTCAAAAGGTGTTCTCATTAGACCATTTGTAATTAGTGTCTATTGTATGTGTTTTTTGTATAATGAATGCAAATCGTGATTACTGTAAATGAAGTCTGTGGGCAAATTATGAAAGCATTAAGTTTTGCACTGTTGTGTTTTTAGTTTTTAACACCCCTGGAGGTTTGAGATTTGTTCAACACATAAATTGTTCTACAAATGTTAAGTTCAGGTGAGGCAGAGAGAAATGCCACCGCTGTCACGTGTTTTTCTATTTGTGGGTACAGTAATACGTCAAAGAGAGAATTAGATTAGCAATTTACATAGCTTTATTTATGCGGTTATGGTGATGCAGTTTAAAGCTGCTGTGACCTGAGCTGCTATATTAAAAGCAAAGGTTTATTAGCAGTCAAGGAGAGGGTGATTAAACAATGACCTTTCACCAAAACACCTTTAGATACCTGTGTAGAGTCTTGGACATATAGAACTGCTATAGGAAGCTTCTTCAGATGTAAGCAAAAGTAACAAAAATTTGTATTTGAACTAATCTTAAAGATGAATTCCTATACATCAAGCTCTACTATTCCATATGTTTTAAAAGTCTTATAAAGTCTCTTGTGTTGTGCAGAATTTTGATTGCCTTGTGTCATGTCACTCGAGTCAGCCTCAGTTCGGAGACTACAATTTAGAAAAATCTGACCATGTGGAGATGAAGAAGTGAGCTCGCCAGACCTCTGTCGCCTGTTCCTCATCTCCGCTTGAGGCTCAGTTGCTCAAGGCTAAATGAGCTGCTACTAGCACCCGAATCTCTGACCAGACTGTCCCTGCTTGAGTTGCATTGTGGGTAATGCAGTGCCAGGTTTTGACGAGAAAGAATTTGTGGAATAAAAAAAACAGTATAATAGGTGTAAAGCTATATCACAGAAGACTCTTCAAATACACAGTGCCAGCAATTCAGATTTCACACTCAACATAAACGATATTACCTAAATATCTCAGTAGTATATTAAGTATATTACATATCTTGATATATTGTATTTGCTTAAGATTGACATTCTCTTTCTCCTTACTATAATTTAACTACTTGTGTTTACTCTGTATATACACCTACTGCATGTCTGAAATGATCCTTATTCTGTTGTTCGTCACGAGGTTATTAAAAGGTTGTTCCTTATTCAGATTATAGGTCTAAGGAGAATGGGTGTAGTATGTTGTACTAGCTGTAAAACCATCTGAGACAAGGTGGTGATTTGGGGCTATTTAACTCAAATGTAATTAACTGGAGGCTTTTGTTCACCTGTTGCTATCGCCTGTTTGGCTTAGTTTAAAAACAGAAGTCCTTTTAAGGTTTTTACATGTCTGCGTGTCCTGGAGTCATTTTGGGCGTAGTGGGCTTCCCATATGAGGGTCAAAAGGACCCATTAATTGTCACGTTACTGTGGCAACAGTTGGGATGTTGACCCCTCATGTGATAGACAAGTAAAGGGGTCTGCCCAGCTTCATTTTCATTTGTAAGAGCTGAGCAACATAACTGTGTAACTAGAATTGATGGACTAGACTGGTCTGCCAAGGTTTTGTTTAGTGATTCTTGTCCTGATAGTCAACCCGGCAAACAGCTGTTTCCATTTACTTTTACACATTTGGCAGATGAACAAATGAGGTGTTTGTTGGATAGAAGTCCTTGACTTTATCTCTTTGGCCCCTCCACATGTTGGCCACTAAACATCCTGCTCAACCAAATTGGTCTAAAATTCATTCACTTCAAAATTTCCTGACCAGATGGTGCACAATTCAAGTAATATTACATCTGTGGCTGACTTTTCTCCTGCTGTGATATTGTGCAATTTTGAATGGTTGTCGTGCATACGATCTTATTAAGAGTGAGTTTCATAGCTCTGTGACTGAAAATAGGCACCAGTTTATGAGTCCGTTCACTCTTACACTCTGTATGTACTCATAGAAAGACGCTGGATCGTGTGTTACTTTTCACAACAACATTCTGAAAAAGAGACTAAAACTTTACAAGCCCTATCGATTTTTCTGTTGATTCGCTGGATAGCATCTAAAAAGAAATGTGTTATGTATCGTGGCTCGTTACAAGCCAGTAAAGACTGAGAGAGAAGTGCAAAGTGAGACGGGGGAAGCAGGCGGAAGATGAAAGACCACGGTTGGTGTTTTGTTCCATCGGCTATCATGTACAGTCGAAGAAGGTAGGAGCGAAAAATATGTGGGTAAAAAGTTGGTGCGAAAGACAGAACGAGAAAATCAGAGAGCGAGAGAAGACCCGGAGAGAGAAAGACACTGTACGTGAAAAGACAGAAACTAAGAGAGATGAAGAGGGCCGTTTGTATGATTTTTCTTCCTTAAGGTCGAGCCTGCTCAACCGTCGTAAAAAAGGGACAATTTGCACGCGCCATAAAGGACATTTATGCTCATTGCTGCGTCCCGGCAGAACCCCATTGCTCTTTGTTTTAATTGTCCGTGAACAAGGCATTGTTCTGCAAGATCAGGGTCTGGAGAAAATTTCCTCAAACCCGTTCATTGTTACAAGGAACACATTATAGGGCCTTCATTATTTTCGCTCTGATATAAAGAATATGTTATTTGAATTTACATAATTCTCAGAGCAGCTCCAAAGCCACTTCTATAAATAGCTTTATTCAACTTGAGCGCAGATTCAAATGAAGGGAGAAGTCATAATCTCTTACAACGTTGTATCTTTGTCTCTCCCTCGTAGCGCTCTTGTCTTGTATTTCCACACACACTTAAAGCTCACAATATCCACTCTTTGTGTGTTTTGTGTTGGGTTTGTTATGCAGGTCAAAATCACCCCCATTTCTTCGTGAATGTGTGCGTGCCAACCAATGGGAAGATTAATTTGTTGTCCGCTTGCCAAGCCCGTCTCGCAACGCCGATGACTTTCCGCCGACTTTGTAGCTCTCCAAATGAAGTTGTTGTGTAGACAGTTAGGCCGGGGGTTGCCCCACTTTCAAGCACTTTTGCTTGTTTCTGAGATTGGCCTCGAGTTGCTGCGACACAGCCTCCCTTCTCCGGCATCATCCACACACCGTCGAGTGAACGCGAACAACCCCCTCCTCGGCCCCGTTTGCCCTGAAGTTTGGTTAAAAGTGTTTTATAAGCTCTTGCTGCTTCTGCTTGGTTAGCGCGGCTAAACCTGAGGACATACAGTTGATCAGTGTGCCATCACGGACAGAGGCAGGACTAACGGCAGCGCATGACTGACTCCAACCCGACTACTTGGGGTGTAATAATTCTATTTTGTGGGTTTTTGGAGACCAGAGGTTAGGCACAATGCTTGAAGAAGATCTGTGTTTTTGCCTGCTCGAGGAATTACATTTACAGGCGACTCCAGTTTCATTACACTTGATGTTGGCACAGGAATCTGGAAAGGAAGGATGTGATATATTAGCAGTATGTTAATCCCAAAAGAGCGATAAAATGTATTAAAAATGAACCCTTGTTAAATCTAATGTTGTTGGTGTGTGGCCCTGAGTGCAGAATAGTCCCTCTGTTATTCCGTATTCACTAACGCTAAAGTTTATGTGGTTTTCGGAATTATTTCACTACTCAGCCTTCTGCTGCTCCCATGGCCGGACCACGCTGCTGGGCGCTACAGTATCCATAAACTCAGCCCGCAGTCTCTCACCTCTCGCCTCTCATTTCTCACAGTATTAATAATACAAAGGCATCCATAAAGTGGGAGCTGTGCTTGTATTAAAACAGCTCTGGCCCGGGATATATCCAAGGTCGCCACAAGGCTGAACTGTTATTCTCCCTGGCGCATGGTGAGAAGCGAACCGCCGGTCATTCCAGCAGACAGAGGTGAACGCCATAACTGAGGCGCTTATTTTTTTATTTATTTTTTTTTAAATATGCGATGAGTGAGCCATCGGAGATTTCTCTGGGTTGTGCGGCGCATAACCTTTTTATGCAACGGCGATGTCATCTGCATTCTTTGTTGTGTTAAGAAGAGTTAAATGACCACTTGGGATGCGCACGGTCTGACCTTTAACCTACGAGGATAATGAGTGAGATGAGGAGCGTCAGGTATAATAGACTGTTGAGGTTGATAGTATAGGAGAGGGCAAGCAGGCCTCTCATGCTCTCTCTCTTCTCCGCTTTCTGTCTCTTTTTTTTTTTTCTTTCCTCTTTTAGTAAAGACGATGCAGACACAGAGGAGCAATTACGGACGGAAACCGACTTCCATTTCCATCTGACAATGGAGTAAAAGGCCTTGGCCTCCTTGCTTAGGCATGCAGACGGCCACAGAGTTACAGGAAGCTGGAGAGGGTGACAAAGGCCAACAGAAACCAGCATCTATTCTCAGACTAATGGTCCTCACAGGTTTAAAAATATGATCTTGAAAATGAATTTCATGACGTTTCTATTATTCATTAATTCGAGGAGAGAAAGAGGGAGAAGGAGGAGGCAGGCAGGCGTCTGTGACTATTGATTACAATGCTGAAAATATAATGAACTAGATACGAGGATTGAGTTTCCCTCATACATTTGGTGGCCGACTCTCTCTTACCCCGACTGTCACAACTGTGTGTCTGTCTCACCCGGTGTCTCTGTCTTCCGAAAGGGCACATTCGTTGTATCTGTGCTGTTGTGTCAAGAAGTGAAAAGAATCGCACCCCTCCCGCCCCAATGCCTCACCACCACCACCGCCACCACATTTTAAACAATCACAAGCCCGAGGAATTCATTTGTCTTGGTTTGGCTTTGTCTCGTAGGTGACACACAAGCGGGGGGCTCCTTTTGTTGCTCAAAATTGATGCCGCTAACAGTGTAATAAAAACGTCCAAAACTTGCAACGCTGTTTGAGGAAGAGCTTCTTTTGTTCCTGGAGTAGCTCTTGTATGGAGGAGATAACTGCAGGCTGTGTTGGTGGCAAGATTAATATGTTACCCAGTTAGACCAGGGTGTTTTCTTACACCGGCTATATCTCTGGTGTCAACATCATAGCTCTTCCTTTGTATTTTCCTCACTTTGAATTCAGGTCTTGATTGTACCCATTCTACTGCACCGGTAAACAGTACAGTGTGCCGACAGATAACATATTTATCTTGCTTTAGCTTACTTTGGTGCCAAATGATACTGCTGCCATCAGGTTTAAAATACTTCACAGTGAGAGAGTAACCTCATTTAATCATTAAAAGGCTGACTTATCAGGGGAGTGGGACGATAAGTATCGCGCACAGTTTGCCACTCTCATAATGGCCTCCATCGGAAGTGCTGAATACGATTGATGACAGGAGTTTCAAATCAGATTTTTTTTGCTTTTGAGGTGACGTATCCAAATAAAAGAAGCAGAGCTTTGCTTTTGGAATGATTTCTTACACTGATTTATTTATTTATTTAGTTACACTTTCTTTTTCTTTTCTTTTTTTTTTTTTTTTTTTTTTTTTGGTCTCATGACAAACGGTAACCCGACACGGCTGAATTACTGAACTGTGTCTGAGGACTAATGAGAGAAATTTCCCCAGAGAATCTTTATCTATTGCTCCTCGGAGTGCACCTTGGGGACTCGCTCTCCTGTCTGTCACCTCCATACATACACACACACACACACATGCGCACACACACACACACGTGCACACACACACACGCACCACAGGTCCAAACCCCCCCACCCCACCCACCTCTCAACACCACTCTCAACCCCTCTGCTGTCTGCCCATCATCCCTTCTCCCACCCCTGCGCCACCTCTCTCACCCATTGACACCCCTGTTTCCTCTAACACTATCATGTAGCACAGCCATTTCTCTTTTGCACCTTGCAATTAAAACCAGAGGAGAGGCGGAGGAAAAGAATACTCTTATACTTTTCAACCCCTCCTCCTCCTCCTCCTCCTCCTGCTCCTCCAGCAGCCACCGCTCTCCTATCTGCAACATAACCTTTCAGGATTCCTTTTTTTATCTTTTTTTTTTTTCTCCCTTCCTCCTCATACGTGCGATACACATGTACACGGTACGTGTTAGAAATCCAGAGTTTACGAGAATGGCAGGCATGGAATTAATTAACAAAGGAAATCTCACCACGGCTTTCAGTTGAGGTAGATAATTGTAGCTTTTTAGTTTCTGCTCCCGTGATAGCAGGTGGAGGTGGATGTGGCGAACACAATAATAAAAAAATGGTACGAAAAGTGAGATTTGTTGTGCCAACTCAGAGAAGCTTCGAGTCTGTTCTCATCCGCTGCCCAGCTGATTTAACTCTTGCAGACAGCGCGTCTGTTCAGAGGAGTTGTTTTACTTCGGTGGGCAACACAGAAGTCTTGTCCACCATCACACACACACACACACACAGATCACATACAGGCAAGTGCACACACGGATTTGAACACGGTCGCACAGTCTCACACACACACACACACACTTGTGAAGTCAAAGAAGTCTTTGATCTTTGGTGTTGCTATACTGACCTCTGCAGGATCCTCCCCCAGCTCTCTGGTGTATATGTGGGTGTGTATATGTGTGTGTGTGGCCTAGCATAACTGGTGTGTGTGTTGGTGCAGGTCCAGATTTACAGGTTGAAAGATAACATTAAAGTTGGTGTAGGTTATAAACATACTAGTGAACTGCTGGTTGACTCGTTCCTTCATTACAAACATGGACACTGTAGTTTATTTTGAGTCAGTACCACAGATGCCATATCCGCAGCAGAAAATAGTCCCCAACAAATGCACAGTTTACTCTGTTTTGGTTGCATTTGTTAAAATCTACAGAGCTTACAAGTGTTTTTAGAAATAATTTATCCTTTTTTGAGAATCAAAGATATATTTATTTATATCTTCTAAATCTTTTTTTTCTTCTTTTTCAACATTGCCTGTCTTATTCTTTCAGATCAGAAACTAGTTTCAGGATTACTTCAGGAAGCGTTTGACGGACGGCACACACATGTTTTACGGCTTACAATAATGACTGATCATATTTTCAGATGTTGGAGATGATGATCAGCCTAATAAGGCTGTCCACATGTGGAAAACATTGTCTGCCCGTGTGTGATTTCTGTGGCAGGAGTAATCCAGAAGTTGTTCAAAGTAATTGGGACATCTCAAATAATGCGGATGACCCAGGAAATTACATTGCCTTGCCAGACAAGTTAAGAGCGCCGTGTGAGAGTGATCTGTGGTGACAGTGTTTGGATGGAGGAAACAGGTCAACAAACAGGGCAAAAACTTCCCAGTGTGATCTACACACACGTGTGCAAAAGCACTGACGAGCACACACCGAGGCCCCATGGGAAAACATCATCACACACATCGAGTCAGAGGTCATGGCTATGTAAACAACAGCTCCTGATTAGTGTTACATTACTGTTCAATTTTTTATTTGTTCCAAATTGGAAACCTGGCGGTGCTGTGTTTTTTTTTTTGTTTTTTTTTTGCCACAGTTCCTTGATATTAAACATGGATTAGCAATGCTGAAGCCCCCGTTGGCCAGACATGAAGGAGTGAAAGAGAAAGTGTAGGGTCAGGAGGGGGGGGGCACTGCATTTCCCCTTAGAGGCCATTGATTTCCAAGCTACTTACGCCCTGTTTGTATGTACGGACACACTGGAGTGTAAGCTTGTTAAATGTGAAGTGCATCACCTGTCACTGGTGGGTCCCAGTCTCATCTTCGTGGGGCTTATCAGCACATAAACACACGCATACACACACACACACACACAGAGAATGGAATCCAGCCATTTTGCAAATCAGACTTCTGCAGTGTTCTCTGACAAGGCTGGTTTTTATCACAGTCCAATCTATGACTATAACACACTGTTATGGCTCGAACACAAGATTGGTGGGTGACACAGAACAGACTAAATAGGGTGATCATGCACCTGCCATTCTTCTCCAGGCCCTCTGATCGATGTAGCGGCAGTTTTTATTTTCATTTTAATGGAGCATGGTTATGTATGGGTGGTGTCTGGTTGTTATATTCTCCTAAGAGCTGGTGGAAGAAACGCGAGTCGAGATCTCTTCTATTGATTAAAATTCATGTCAAGTCATTTGAATCAAGTGATTACGCTCTATCATCAGTAAGTGCATTTTTCATCTTGCCCTCGCTGAAAATGGTTTGACTTGACCCTTAAAAACGACTCACAAGGGGAGACAATTTTGATTATTTCAGTCAGCTCCTAAGAAAAACTAAAAGTTTCTCATAAAGTGAGGTTTATATCCAGTCTTGGTGTTCAGAACTGAGAGATAGCCCAGGTGATTACAGTCTGCAGTCTGCTTCAGCTTATTATGCCAAAACATCACTGGGCCCTTCTCCAAATATATCATAAATAATTACAGGGTGCATGTTCAGTGCTCTGGGCCATGGATATAACTTGTTTAGTTTCAAACACACCCCAATCAATATGAGCTTGTCATCTAAAATTTATGAGAACACCAGCTTGTATTTTATTTATTTATCTATTTATTTATTTATTTATTTCATTTGGCTGCTCGCGCTCTGCCTCTTGTTCTTAGCTAATCTTGCTGAGCGTGTGCACTGTACATGTGTGTGTAAATTCTAGAAATTGTGCATACCTCTATGTGCATATAGTGTGTGTGTGTGTGTGTGTCTGTGTGTGTGTGTGTCTATATATATGTGCGAGACAGCTTGGTCCAGCAGGCAGCGCCACTCTGGGGACTCTGGAATTATGGATTGAGGACAGGAGTCATGAGATGATTGACAGCCGCATTCCGTTGGAGGTGATTAGGTGCGCGAGGCCCAAAGAAAACAGACATGATGGAAATTTCAACATCCCCACTCTAATTTCTGCTGCGGGTAATTATGATACATGATGATCTGCAGACATCATTGGCCACACAGTCCGCTGTTCTCAATCTCTCCTGCTGTAGCTGTCTCTCTCTCTCTCTGTCTGTCTACCTCAGTAACTCACGCACACACACATACACACACACACAGAGGCAGACACACACTTCCATACCAACTAGTGGCGTCAAAAAGCAGCGAGGCGTCATAATTCAGCGATAAAATATGGGGAAACATCTATAATTTCTTTTTTATTGCGGTTTGTTCTTCTGGGAACTAATTAAATTTTTTAGTCACTCGCTTTTGGTCCAGAGTACAGACGAAGCCTGGCTGCCTGACCCAGGGCCAAAGAGAAATAAGAAGATAAATAAATAGAAATTAAATAGAATTTAAAGTATTCAGGTAATAGTCTTGCAACTGGCCAACTTATCTCAGGATCTGTTTCTGTCGTGTTTTAGCTTTTGTCATGGCATCATAGCGAACATTTCCTTCGCATATGCAAAAGAATGAGCTTGTGGAGAAGCAAATGCTATATGTGGTTCGCTTGGAGGAAAGTAATAGCTCAACATCGTGGGAGATAAACATATTTGCTTTCTAACTGAGACTTTGAAAATATATAAATAGCTAGCCTGGCTCTGTCTAAATTTAACAAAATCCACCCACCGGCACCTCTAAAGCTCACTACTTAAGATAAATTATATACATTATCTGTTACTTGTTTAATTTGCACAAAAGAACAAATGATAATTCACTGTTTGCAACCAGCAGAGACTCCTGGAAGTCACTAATCCCCCTTAATATTGTCATGTTTACTCTTCCATATTTGAAAATTAAAGAAAAATGATATCACAAGTTACTCTGTGACCTTTAGAGGTGTTGGGAGGCAGATCTTTATTGTCTTTGGACCGAGCTAACCTAGCCCCAGCTTCATATTTACTGTCTTCACATCTGACTCTTTCCCAAAATGTTCAGTTCCTTTCACATCTTGCAGTTCTTCATTCTAAAGTATCACATTTTATTTAACTAAACTGTAGTCTAATCTGTAGCGCGGTTTATTGATGTTGAAACTAATCAGAGTGGAATGTAACCGGTGCATTGAATCACACTGCACGCTATCCAAAAATCAACAACCTAAACACACACATACACTCCTCACTCACACACTCACACACACACACACACGCAGGCGAGATCTGTGTAAGCCACCAGTCTACCATCATTGCTCCCGTGCCACAGTGAAGGTGTTATGATCTGAAAGTTACAATATTCCTCCCAACAGTTCCTCTCAGCCTCCCCTCTCTCATGTGCTCCTCGCCCCCCCCTCCCTCCTTTCTGACAAAAGCTGCACGTCCTGCTCTCTCTCTCCCCCATGTCAGGTGCGTTTAGCATGGCTTTGAACGCCATGCCTCCATATTTTATTGAACACGTTGTTGGTTGATGCTGGATTCCTCCACAATGCCTGGCGATGGGCTCATGCATTAGAGATGTAAGCTTTGGTACGGGGGCCGGAGGAGGATGGAAAGAAAATATAAAAGATGAGGGGGGCCGGCGTCTGTTTCTCTCTGTTTTGGTGGACTGTATAGAAGTCGTTGTTATTTAGCATTTCAGTATTAGTCCATGCTCGCTGCAAAGAGAGAAAAAAAAAAAAATCTATGAGTGCTCTCACAGATTCTCTCTCAAGGATAAGAGCTCTATGAGTGCTCTTATCCTCGGTGTATCTGACTGTTGCACATTGACGTGTTTTCTTCTATCAGCAAGTGTATCTCTAATATTGTTTTTTTTTTTTTTCCAAAGTATTCCTTGAATCGGTGTGAGGTATCTGACCACCAGGAATTGAGAGAGTCTGACAGTTGGTTCTGCTCTCCACCTCTCTGATCCAAACTGTTGCATTAACTTGTTATGACATTTCAGTCCAGTATAATAAAAACTTACCTGGGCAGTATTGGTGACTGCTGACATTATGAGCCATCTTTGTGACCTTTTGCTTTAAACTGAAATAGATACTTTGGTATAACACTTATAAAAAAAAGGGTCTATTTGCATATCTAAGGTTAAGCTCAATTGCCCTTCATATACAGTAGGTGTGAAAATACTGATTAATCCCCCAAAGGGGTGAGTGTAAAACACATATCTGCAACCTCCTGATTGTAATGTGTAGCAATAGCAAAATTAGACAGTGAAATGTGTCAGGCCTTAAATTAGCGCCCCATATTTTAGTGCCATTTCCAACAGTGGCATATTGCAAAGGCCTCCACAGACAAGAGGCATCTCACTTGTTGTCAGACAGCCTCCTATCACCTCTGCATCACTTTTCATGCATTTGCATAAGTTTCCTGTTTCGGTGGGAGCCATTGCGTTCAGAATTGGGATATTTCCCCTCATTTTTCTTTTGTTTTCAGGTTGCATTTTTTTTGTAGATTTTAAAAGTCAATAGTGTGTAAAAGTAATCTTAAAGTATCCACTTAATGCCAGTGTTTGTGTAGCTATTGGATTCTTTGTGCAAACGCTACTAGAAAATCTGTTTTGGGCTTTTTAATGCTTCCCATTCGTGGTTGCTTATTTGTCTGAGAGCTGCTGTAATTGTTGGGGCATTCTTTGTGTGCGACGCCACAGCCAAACAGATGTTTCATTTACAGCTAACAATTACACACAGAGGAATCTTATGGAGAGGGGGGGGGAAAAATCACAAGTTTATTTAAACAAAATCTTCACATGACGTGCCCTCTCTCCGGCACCTAGCAGATTTATTTGAAACGAAACAGTTTGTGCTGATTCTCTCATTTACTTCTCAACCCTCTCAGTCCGGGGAGCAATAATCTGGCTTCCTGTAGACTAAACATAAAATTAAAAAGCAATCTGGCCGTGCCGTATGTTTTATAGAAATCTGAAAGAACTCACATCAGCGACTTTTTACAGATAAAAGTGCCACGGCTTGCCAAAGTGAAAAGGCGGATAAAAAAAAAAAAATGAATATATCATTTTTTTTTCTCTTCTTCTTTTCGCCTTTGCATATGTTAGAGCAGCTTGATTAACGGCCAGGCCGTCCGAAAGCTAATTATTTTATTGAGTTGGGGGACAGGGCGGGATCCCACCCTGGGGATTTGGCTTTGGCTTTGGCTGCAAAATAGAGGGCCCCCATGTGATGTGTGATTTCTCCCTCCTCCTGGTGCCCGTCCTGTACGGTGACAGCAGGATGAGCCTCAGGTATGGGTGGTCTCATCTCTCGTCTATCAATAAGGAGCTTACTAGCCGTACTGGAAATGGGAGGGAATACAATACCGTTGCAATTTGATTTTAAGCCCCACAGGTCAATCTCCTGAACCCCCTTTTCAAGCAGTTCCTTTTATCATTCTTTTCCCCATACTTTAACTCTCTCTTTTGCTCTCTCTTTCATTCTCTCTCCTGCTCACTGTCTCCTATTCTTTTTTCACTTTTTTCCCTCTGTTATTGTGATTTGATTCTCTTCGGAATGGCCTGTCTTTGGAGATTTGTGATTAAAACAAAATTTGCAGCAGTGGCAAGTTCAGAATGGGAATGTCATGGTGACATTTCTTTCCTGTTTCACCCTGGAAACAGTGTACTGGAACTGCAACTCTGATTACTAATTCATTTGTAAAGTTAGTATCCTTGCAAACTTGCAAATTATTATTTTTTATTCCAGTTGGATTGAAATTTCCTGCCCGCAAATAAACATTTCATTAAAAAACATCCATAAAATCATGGACTTGTGTTGTTGACAGGACTTGGTTTGTAATATTGGAAATGATCCTATCCTGTCAACACTGCCCCTGTAGCATTTGACCCTCTTGCAATAAATACATCAACACTTGAACATTTGAACCAGAGTAAAAGCGACCGTACGCCAAAAGTATGTCTAACTTCAACATTATGTAACCATATGCAAAGACACTATTTCCATATGTCTCATTTAATCGTTGATGATTTATTCAGTAAGGTAAAGAACATGCAAGTCTGCCTATAATGTGTGTCTGCGTCTGTGTATGTATTCACATGCAGGCCTGCACCTACTGTACGCGTGCACAGACGTGCATGTGCATGCCTTTGTGTGTTTGTGTATGTGTATGTGCCTGCATGTCTTTGTCTTTTCTCTGTGTCGCTGTATCGGTAGTATCTGATTGACCCCGCGCCCCTGTCAACAAGATGTAGCCCCTGGGCTCCCTCAGAAAGCTCCCTGAGAAAAAAAAAAAGAATAAGACTACCTTGGTCGGCCACTCTGTATCGAAGTCGGGGTGCATGGTGGACAACAAATTGGCTCTTTCATGTCTCCCTCTCCAAATGCTAAGGTTAGGCTTTAATTGTGGCACCTGGGTTGGAAAGCAGCGGCGTTATAGACAAAATAGCAACGCTCGTGTCAGTGGACGTGTTGTGAATAGTTCACATAATACCAGTGTATACACAGTGGACACGGAGCCAGCCACCTTTGCTCCTCTCCCCTGTTCTCGCTGAATAAGAATCTGACATAAATTCTGCACATATAAAATTAGTAAATGCCACTGTAGCCGTAGTTAAATATCACACAAACCCCCGGGGAGGGGGGGCGGGGGTTGGGGGGGGGGTGCTGGCAAGTTACCTTGGCCTATTTTTTGCGGAGGGGGGGAGAAAAAAAAACGGGGAGGGGAAGGGGGTTTGACTAAAGGGAGGAAAAAGGGATTGCGGGAGGTTAGAGAGAAAGAAAAGGGTGAAGGGGAAGGAAAGAAGGAGGGGAGAACAGCTGTACATCGTCAGAGAAGGGTGGGGTAGGTCTGGCGGCGGGCTGCTCGCGACAGAACCTTGCTTTCAGATATGGAGCTGTCATGCATTCGCGCTCCCTCCCTCTCCCCCTGCTGCTCTCCTTCCTTTTCTTCACGTTGAAACTATCAAATAAAACAGCGTCGTGCAGAAACCTCTTTCTTCAGCCTCTCATATGGCATCATTAGAGGTTAAGTGCAGTCTAATCTCTCCCCTAATAAAGTTACTTTGAAGTGAGGAAAAAGGGTGGAGTGGGGCCAGGGGTTGTTCACACAGACTATTTAGTGAATTAGCTCAACTGAAGTGTCGCCGGTGAAGGCTGAAACTCTGTTCAATGTGAAATCTGAACCACCTTCATACAGCTATGTTGATCCTTGACATAGTATACAAGTGTTTACCTGCTTGTACAATTTTTGAGCAGGAACTACGACAATTTACAGAATCTTTGAATTATTAAGTATTGGCTGTCGACTTAACTTTTTTGAGGAAATTTCCATTTACATCCTTTCGCATTGATCCCCGTTCCGTCTTCGCTTTATTATAACTTTTTTCTCCATTCTCTTCTCATCCGTTTCTCCTACTTCCCCATCTCCTTTCCCACACTCAACCCCTCGCTGTGCCCTACCTGTTTCCTCCGTCCTTACATTTATATACCAGCCTGTTGCCTCTGTAGCCTGGCACTGGCAAGGTGCCAGCGCTGGGTGGGGAACGCTCTCACCCCTCCTCCTCGTTAATTTACCAACAGATTGCTGCAGACCGCTCACAGTTCACTGATGGGGGTGTTTACAACAGTTAAGCGATGAACTGACAACCATTAAAGCCTTAATGTAGCACAGCGCCACAGAGCAAAGACTCGACTGTTTTGTCTGGCACACATGATGGTACATCACTCAGCAGCCGTGCGTGTTGTTGGCATTTCGCCTTAATTGGGAGTCCTGGGTCGCAGCCAACACCAGCAGCCAAGATGCAACAGGTCTGAGACCCTCAGTCCTGCCAACAAACAAATACATGCAGACAAATTCATTCAACAAGTGCAATTTTGGTCACAAGCGATGACTCTTTAAATTTAAATCCTTAAATGTCAAAGTGGCACTGATATAGATTTATTATCGACAAAATGTGTTCTAACAGGAAATGTCTGCAGCCTGTTTTTTTTATTAATTGCTCAATTTTGTTTCAAAAAATCGTTCATTTTCAAGCTTTTCCCTTATTAATGGAAACATAAGGTCCAATTTACTGTATGTACGGTTATTGTTAAGGCCGCTTACCTGATACAACACAGCCCAATGTGGTAGTGATTTGCAGAGTAAATGTTATTGCACTCGCATGCATCAACACCACATGTTTTCTGTGTCTTTTGTTAGAAATTTCGCTGGGAGGGGGGGGGGCGAGATTCTTTCTCCAAAGGGATCATGTTAAATTACTCCAAACCGTTTAGTGTCCAACGTACAAAATGGCATTTCTTGACCATATGGAACCCTTTATGTAATGTTTTCCTTGTTGATATACAGAATCTCTAACAAATGATAATGGTTTGCAGCTGTTGGATGGATGAGGCGTGGTGTCGGGTCGATAGCTTGATGGCTTCAACATGAGCTGTGTGCCCAGATCTAATATTGCTCTCCGCCCAGCAATACCTGTCTTAATGTGAAGTTTATGACTGCTTTATTCTATCCAGTTAGGGTAAGCTTGCAGATGGATCGAGAGAAGGGTTGGGGGGGGGCTACAGTTTTGAATTTGAAGGAGCTCAAAAAAGCTTAGTAGTGAGTTTTGCTCAAATCAAGAACTGTAAAGTCCAATCAACCCACTGCTGATGTTAAAATTGATGATAAGTGATTTAAACTATGTCTTGGACAAATATGTAAGAAAGGAGATCTGGAAGAAATTATTCAATTCCGCTACCTAATGAAGAACGAGTTGTCACAATGAAGCACGCAGTCCCTTTTAGCTTGTTTCCTACTGTCATCTTATTGATTTTATCTTGCATATCCATGGACAGAGAGATTGATTTTGTTGATTTTGAAAGGCCCAGAGCCTTGATTATAGCTGGCAGCGTGTCACTGAATTACATCAAAAACAATAGCGGCGCATTTCTTAGAAGATTGCCTTCACCTTACTTACAATACGTGCTAATCATTGATATTTATGCATGTTTTAACATTTTAACAGAAAATCACAACAGATGGGTACATATGTTCATCAAAACGTGACAGCTCCTTCTCATCTATTGTCACCTCGAAGAAGGCGAGATATCTCAATGTAAAGGAGGCGGGGGGTAAATAGGACATGCAGGCAACTTCCTCTGTCAATCAATAGTAAACCTGTTCCTGAAAGGGACACGAGTTGGATGAGAGGTGCTTTGATGGAGAGCAAAGTCTGCAACAGAAAAGAGGAGATTAGGAAAGGGAGGGAATTGTGACAGCTCCTCTAATGCAGTATATGGAAACGTGTCCTCTGGGAAAGGTGATATACTGTCGGTGACCACCAAAAAACGTAGGCGAAGCGGTGACAAATTACAACACGGGGCAAATGGCCGAGTTTTTGAGAGGGTCCAATTTGTCGTCTCCAATAAAGGCCATTGGTGCTCAACAGTCTGGGCTCATTGCCCAATAGCTGGTTAGAGCCAAACTGATTGGCTGTAATGTCTGACAGCTGTCGGGGGTCTGCGCGAATTGAGTCAACTTCTACGTGTCATGCCAAGTTTCTGTACATCTGAACAGAGGGGCCGAGAGGGCAAAGGAGAGCGAGAGCAAGAGGGGCTGCTTTACAACAAATGCATGACTGCCTGTTGTGGTAACAAGAGGCCCCATCTGGCGCTGCTTTAAGTTCCCCAGGCTCCATGTGTAGACAGAGAGGACATTGGCGAAGGGAGGGTGTCGGGGGTAGTATGTTAGGTTGGAGGGTAGTGTAGGGTAGGGTATGTGGGGGGTGTTGGTGGTTACAGAAGGGACACCCGAGGCTCTGGAGGCAGTTGGGTGAGAGAGTGTCTGGGTCAAGAGGGTCGACTCTATGGACTACCTCAGGGGCCTGGATTGTGACAAATGGGCTAATGTAGTAGTGGTGGAGATGGGTGGGCATGACATTAGCCCTGTAGGATGGGTTTAGTGAATATATATACTGTATGTGTGTGTGTGTGTGGGTGGGTAGCCTGGTCTCAGCATGATGCCCTGAAAAATATTTTTCCTTAATATGAAAATACTACATCAAGAAAACCTGTTTACTGCAGGACGGGTGGACAGTAAGGGTGTTATTGTGTTAGTCGTCCTCCGCTTTAACTACTTTTTTTTAAACAATGTTTAGCCTATAGCCGGAGTCTATTGGTCTCTTTTCATATGTGTGCATTACAGGCTAAGACCCAGTGTGATGCTAACTACTGGAATGCTGCATTGATTTACTCTTGGCAATGCCTGAACACTCATATCCCGTTTTAAACCTGTTTCCAAAAAATTCTGATTACAAAATTGCAGCAGCAAATATGTTTTTATTTAGTCAGGATTATAATAAACATATCTGCAAAGCATTCAACATATTACATCAGTGCTTCTTACAGTATCCACTCAAGCAATAAGTAACCTTTAAATCTTGGGTCGTCAACAGGGAGTCCATGACCCCTAGGGTGTCCTCAGAGTTACTGCAGGCGGCCTCCAAATGAAAATTTGTCTGAAAATGCATGTTAACATCCAATGTATTATGAGATAAATCTGGAAAATACTCCTAATAATTTACACAGTATTGATTTGCTGCTTTATTTTCAGCCAACTTAAACACAATGAATATTTTAAAGAGCCAACACGTTACAGGATATGTCTTTCCGTACATACAACAATCTCCACCTTCACCTTACGGTTAGGGTTAGTATTCTATAGCTGACCACAGGCAAAATCCAGAACATGGTACACAAACCCTGACTACTTCTACTGATTCCTCCAACTCTTATCAGGAAATACCATTTTAGTGGCAACACAATTTTAGGAGGTGGTGTTTAAGATTTGTCATCAAAACCTAAACGCTGTACAGTGAATCCTATCAAACGAGAAGTCATCTAACTAATCTAGCAGGAGAACCACAGGTGTAACTAATAACAATAACGACACCTGCCACACCTGAATCGAATGCAGCCGCAATTAGTTTTATTAATTGCACCTGTGCTTTTCCTGCTACGACATGTCAAAACATCCGCTACAACAGAGGCCGGTGACGACAGAAACGTGCGCGTTGTTCGTATGTAAAGGTATGTAGTGTTCACTCTCACTTTCTGTTTTTAAAGACACCGAGTAAGGTTTGAAAACAGAATAATTTATGGTTAAATTAAAGTTGACTAAAACCAGTCAACTAATGAACAACACTTGAAAATGTTAGCATTGTACCACCGCCGAGTACTTTCAGAGTTTCCTCGCTTAAATGCAATTTATATGAGACCTATATGAGGTGCTGTGTGTTTACCTGTCTGAGCATCACCTACATGCATTTGCATGTTTGTGTATATGTCCTAATGTGTTGGCATGAGTATGTATGTACGCCCCCCTCCCCTTACCCAGGGGTCTGAGCTGGATCAAACCCCTGGGCTTTTAGTGGATTTCAGATCTCTGTCACAGATTATCCAGCCATTAGCAGTCTCTGTTTGATTTCCTCTATCGATTAAAGGCAATCCCCGATCAAACAAGCTTTATTGATGAAACAACACAACCTTCCTGGTCCTGGATAAACGCAACACGCCTCATTGTGTACGATGTTGTTGTCAGGGGCGACGGCGTCAATCTGTTGTTAAAAAGTCTCCACGTTCCGTCACGACTGAACACGCTGCGGCGGTTTCCCCATAAGAGACCTGTAGAGGAATTATCTTTGACAGCACAAGCAAAGACATGTGATTAGATGCATATAGGACATATTGTTAGCGTTGCCATCTTTTACATACAATATTTATCCTATTGATTTCTTTTGATTAAAAAATCTAAGCAGTCAGCGTTGGCTTGTCACTGTGAAAATCTTCACATTTCCCCTCCTTTGTGAGGGATGTGTGTCATGTGGATTAATATTTCAAAGTCTGGTAATTCATTTATGACAGGCGGCGGTTGTTGCCAAGGGGGGAAAAAAGAGAAAAGAAATTGTTTTCACAAGGCGTATTGAGAAAGAACAACAAGCATGTTGCTGCTGATGTTTTCATTTATGTGTTTGTCAACGAGGCGCCGCGAATTGCCTACGAGGGAGCCGGAGAGCGCGAAAGAAAAGACAACGTGCTAAATAATACAACAAATTACATGGCAACTTTCTTTCCTCTGTGTGTGTCGAGAGGACGGATTTGAATATCTATTATTTACACAAACATCTTGTTAGCTAAGGAGTAAGCAGTTTGTTTACTAAATATGTGTTTTGGGTTGGATGAAAACAGTGCACTTGCATAATTCATGGAGCCAGGCATTGTTTGTTCACGTAACTCAAGCGCTCTAAAATGTTGTGGTGTCAGGCACATCCCTCCACATTAAAAATAGACTAGTGCAACACGGCAAAAGCCCCGTGCTTTGCAGTCACTTATTCATACTCACTTCCACACATTAATATTGCAGATTGTGCACTGGCACGGCAAGGCCTTTTTATGTGTGTTTGTGTGCGCTTGCACGCTTGTGCGCCTTGTCTCGGAAAACAGAGGCAGAGGATTTCTCTGCCGCTTCTTTCCCTCCACCACCACCACCACCCCCCCAACCCCCACCCCAAAATTAATCCTCATTTTAAACGTCTGCTCTGGTAGCAGATCAGGCCAGGTGAGAGATTGTCTTCTCTTCCCGCCTTCAGGGCATCTCAAGCTCCATTTAATCCAAATGCCAATTTGTAGCACACAAATAGGAAGAGGCTGGAGCCAGCTGCCTGGTTGGCTGGCTTGTTTGGGCATTTTGTGCACATACAGTACAAAGGTGTGTATCCCTTTTGCATGTGTGTGTGCGTGCGCGCACACGCGAGTTCCTCTTCTATGAGGGTTTACACTGGGTCCTCTCAGCTTGGTGCATCTATAATTGGAGAGCAGGGAGCGTCCGGAGGTGTGGGGTTGTCAGTCACTGTTTAGGTTGCCCCGGGGCCCCTGGCACTCCTGTGGGTATCAAAGTGGCGCTAATTAAATGTGGGCCCCGCCGTACGGCCCTCCACATCACGGGGCCAACGGAGAGCCCCCACCCGGCTGTCCTCCCTGTGCCTTTGAGAATCTGCTGCTTGCACTAATTACCCATTGTCCATTTGACTTGCCCATTCTCACACACATTCAACACACAGACACACATTTCATCCCTTATCCCTCTACCAACCCCCATCCCCGTCACGAACCCACCACCCCCTCCCATATTTATTATTTTATATTTTCCCTGCCCACTCTGTCTTTGGCTAGCCGGCCTAATTAATCTTATGGAAATCTCCTCCAGCCAAGGTTGGCCTCCGATGTTTGTAATTTGATTTGGGGATGATAAAAGTGAAAGCCGGGTTCTGGGATGGTGAGGGAACAGTGTCATTTCTCTGTCCTCTCCCCCGTCCCCCTCCACATCCCAACACTCGGGAGACGCGTGGGGGCTATCAATCTTTCCCACGTGCCCAGCAAACTGATATCCCAGAAAATTAACTTCAATTAATAACAGAAATCCCCTGATGCGGCTGTGGAGGCAAGCCGGGGCTTTGAAGGAGAACCTTCAAAGATGTCTCTCTGCAAGTCTTTTATAGGCCAGCTGGGGAGGGGTTTTCTTTTCATTATCATCAGCCACCATTTGAACACTCAGTTTTTCCTTCTTTTTTTTTTTTTTTTGTCTATGGCTGTGGACATTTAAATAAAACCGCTGTCAACACAAAAAATCGATTAGATTCCCTCTGGCTAGAAAAGCAAAAACAAAATGGCTGCTCATTATGAAACTGCACAGCCCTGGCCTGTGCCTTTGTGTGCTCAATAAGTCTCTCCAACAAGACCTTGTTTGTATGAACTGAATAACCACAAAGGTCAGCCATCACATTAGCTTATTTCTGTTTAAAGTGGCGATGAGTCTGGAAACCTTTGGGTTAAGATGAAGGTTTGTCTTTAATGTCATATTTTAAAGGCTGTATTCGGGTCAGATTTGACTGTGCTGTGGAGGTTCATGATAGGAGGTAATTGCATAAAATATTGAAACAAGCTTTTGTTTTGACATATAATGACTGAACAGATTAGAGATGAGAGACTGTTAAGAAGCATTTTTTGCTCATATTCATGCAGTGTATGATCAAGATACGGATCAAAGTTTATTCATCGACCAATATCAAAAATATTAGGATATAAAATGTTAATTAATGTCAGCTAATTTATCGGAACATTTGTATATTTCAAATATTTATCAGCCTCTAATTCTTACGAATAGATAATGCAGTTCCTGAACTCTTTATATCTAATATCAGTCGCTCATAGCTTATTTGTCTACAGTAGCTCATGTTCTTGTTGGGGTTTAAAAGCCCTACACACCCCTACACCCACACAAATGTTTTCTCTCATCGATAACTAAATATTAATTTGGATAATTATTGATTGCCAGCTTTGTGGCCCTCCTTTTAGTTTGCAGCACCTACTATAGAAGTTTTTGAATTTTCTTGAACTTTTGTGCATTCTTTCTTTGTTCAACATAACTCTAACCAACTTCAACCCGGGCAGAGGATGTAATTAGCCTGGATAATTAAAAAGGCATGTGTGGGTGTGGACTTCCTTTAATATTTAGCAATGTGCAGAGTCTCCCTAGCAACAGTTAATGTCCCAGGTATTTTACAAGCGCAATACATCACTTAAAAAGCATTGTCTTTAATGAGTAATATCTGCTGTAGAGTGTTTTCAGAAGCAAATCATATTTAATTTTTAATGATATATAGATATCTAATGTATATATACTGTACACAGTCACAAAAAAATGCCTGGAACTGTAAATGGCTCATGCCCCAGAAACAAATTGCTCCATGCTAGTTGTGTCCTCACACGCCCCCTTTAACATCTATTCCCACAGAAGCAGCTTCTCTCTTTAAGTGGCACAAATACAACAAATACACCACGCTTATCGAGTCACACTCCCCTGCCACCCCTACAATAAAATACAATCCTGTTTTTCTTCACGCCGTCTTCTGGAGTGCTAGTATGCCATGGCGGTCACGTCTGGGGAGAGAGAGCTCTCTGCTTATTTATTTGTGGCTGTTTCCTCGCCTGTCAGGATAAAGAGGGCAACACGGAGTCAGTCTGAGAACATAATTTCACTCTGAGTGCCTTAGCCTGAAGCGCTGAGCGCCCGCACACACATACACATCCAGCAGACACGTACATACTGTATACACACACACACACACACACACTCCCAAGCAGTGAAAGTGGCTGTTGACCTGCTGAATAATGCTTGTCGACTGGTGAAGCAGTGCAATGCGTGTTTGTGTGTGTCTGTGTGTGTGTGTGTGTGGCTGGTTAGCAGCTTAGCCCTCCTGCTGACTCCTGTTAAGGGCTAAAGGGATCCATGTCAACAACAAGCAATAAAGAAGATGCCTCATCCAGAGAGACACGCACAACATGATGCACGTCCAGAGTCGTTGCACGCAAACACACACACACACACACACAAACACATGTGCACACAAACAGACTTGGCATGTCTCAAATAAAATATAGATAGAGGTGAGAGTGTTTGAAGGGTCTATTAGCGCAGGCTGTCGGGGAGTGATAGGGGTGGGATCAGTGTCACAACTCCACTCCGCTCAGCTCGGCCGCACCGCACACTGTGGGGAGCTTGGAGAGCTGCCAGCTGCCTGTTTACAAGCCAGACGTGCGTTTGATACTGGGCTGCTACCACTTGATAGCAGCCAAATCCCCTTTCCAATGAAAAATAAACTACAGGGCTTCTTCTGAAGTGGAATAGGCCGGCACAGAGCAGCTCAGCTCAGCCAGGATGCTGTCTGAGAGCTGCTGAGTCAGTTTGTTTGGCTGCCCGGGTGACTGGCTCGTTGGATGATTTAACGGTTTGCTGACTGCCGGATTGACTGGCTAGGCTGGCTGACTGACTGACTGGCGGGTTAGTTGAATGGGTCGATCAGCCAAATAAGTCTTGCATAAATGATTAATTTAGAGTCTTAAATTTTTAGTTTTTCCGAGAACAAGCGAAAAACTGCCTGTTTCCAATTAAAAGTTTCAAAACTTTTTTAGATTGGAGAGAGGCTGCCTCCTGGCTGGTGCAGTAATGTTACAATTATTTGTCATAATTTGGCTTATGGCACTAGTTTTGTGTAATTACCAAAATCGAGTGAAACTGCCTTTCACTTTCTCTGAGATAGACAGTAAAATGACCTATAATAGACTCTTTTTACAGTCCATCTAACAACATGGCAGGCTGATCAAGGCAGTTGGTTTCCTGTAATGAAGGCTGAACAAATATTAGCTTGTCTTCTTCTTCCCTGCCTTTGCTGGTGCATTGCACAATATCTCAAAGTGTTACCACCACCTGTAGATTAGTGGAATAGTATGAAACACGTCAGGAATGGCATGAGATAAACAAAACGGGGACCCACTCATAGAAAAGCCGCTTCATACAGAGGTCTGGAACTCCACAGGGAACCTTTAACTAACAACTCCTGCACTAACACCTCTCTCCTCCCAGTTTATCTTGCTCTCACTTCTTGACCCCATTTATAACAAACCACCTCTATCTTTTACTGCAAAAATAACCCACCTAATAACCTAACTAGTATTTTAACCTCTTCCACCTGCCATATTTTTCAAGCCATAATCCTGCCATGCATTGCACCCGAATTTATTTTTTACAAGAGAGTGGTGTAAAAATAAAATGTTCATAGGAATGTAACTTTTCACAGCAGCAGCCTGTGAAAGTACGTAATGTCATACAGGCAAAACAGTGGGTGGCTAATCAAAGATTATTCAGATCCTGAATCAACCATTTAATGTGAAAATTATTTCTAAAAGATGCTCTCGTAATGAGATAAATTAAGTTGCTTCAGTGTTGTGACTTCTGTTTTTCGGCAGAATCACCCCGCCTCCCCCATTTTTCCCAGAAGAAAATTACGATTTGAGGCCTCGATATGTTTTGCCAGACACAGCTCCTGACTCTGCCCGAGGCAGTGCCTCTCCTCTGGGAAGGTTTATATGCAGTGGTTGGCCCTTTGCTTATTGATCACTCCTAATGTCTCAATGATCTCCACCTCGTGTTTTTGCTGCAAAGCCGTCGGGTCCGCATGCTTTACTGATTGGTCAGATGGCGCCTGATAAGGTGGAGAGTGTGATTACAGCGTGATTGTGTGTGCATACGAGGCAATTTGTGCTGATGTGCGTAAGTGTGTGCGTGCTGTAAATCTCCATGTGCCTCCATATCTCTCTCTTTTTGATCTAAAACCACTCGTTAATTAGCAGCGATGTTAATTAAAAACCCACTTCCTTTACATTCAGTCTGGTAATGGAGGTTTTATTCACTTACATCTCATGTACGTCTCTCCTTCCCGCCCACCCTCTCTCTTCTTCAGAATCAAACTTTTTTCGTGTCCTTATTTCGCTCAGTCTCTCTCCTTTCTTTATATTAAAACATGTTAGATTGAATTAGAGGTTTTTGATATGAAAACTGACAAAGCATCAGATATCACATGCGTAATCACTGTAATTTCCACTTGGTCTTGCAGACACGCAAATGTAGCACAGCCAACTAAAGGCATTCAACTAGATGTATATGTGGCTACAAAGACCCTCTGCTCTCTATGAAAGAACACAGCAACACTTTCTTTTCTTCTTCTTTTTCCTAGTGCCTATGTATATTGTAGCATTAATCATTTTCTCCAAGCTGAATGTCAGAGAGTCTGCCTGCTAGCCCTGAATAAACACTGTCATCCCTCTGCAGGAATAACCTTCACATATTGCTACTGCCATGTGTACGTGTGTGTGTGTGTGTGTTTGTGTGTGTACGAACAGTGCGTCGTGTGTGTGAGCGCGCGTCCTCGTGTCTCACTAAAGGTTAGGAGGGCAAGTAAATAAAAGAACAGTACATGACAGGCTGTGAGAGTTCGCTCATGTACAGTATCTGTACATTCTCACCAGCCTTTTATAGCACCGTGTTGTGTTTGATTAGTCTGAGGCAAGGCAGACTATCTGCCCTCACACACACACACACACACACCACCGTCCTCTTTTTTTTGTCTCTCTGCCTGCGTCCCTTCCTCTCTTTCCATCTCTCCCTCCAACTGTATCCCTCGTTTGTTTTCATTAGTGTGATTGCCCCAATGTCTCCCTGACCTTCAGCCATCTTCAGCGTTCTCTCTCTCACCCCACACACACACACACACACTCACAAACATTCCTCTGGATGATCACTTCTGATTTTAGGGCTCATATTTCCTTCCCATCTCTTATTCTTTCTCAGTTATTCTTTTTTGGAGGCAGCATGCTGGTAATAGCGAGGCAGTAGATGTTTCCAAGTTGATAACTCTTTCTCTCTTATGCGTTCTTGTGGAACAAAAGTCCTAATTACACTTTCACTCCTTTTTCTTTTGAAGATTTCTGCTGGACAGTTCGTTTCGGTGTCTTCTGTGAAGGTAATGTAGCTGTTGCTGAAGAAAGGAGGGGGTGGGCTGGGAAAGAGAAAAGAGTAGAGATGAGGACAGGGCAGAGGAAGGGAGATGTATTGCTGAGTAGCCATGACCTTCAGCAGTGATTAGGGACAATTAAGTCGTGAACGGCAGTTTGAACCATGAATCCACTGGGACAGAAAAGATGGAGATGGAGAGAAAGAAATGAGGTTTCGCCCGTTGTTAAGGTGTGACATATGTCCATATACGTCTCCGAATGCTGTCTTTGCTGCTTGTCTTCGCATCAGTATTTATCAGCAGCAGCGCGGGGACGGAAGGGTTGTTGTGTGGGGGATGAGGGAGGGATGATTAATATTAATTTGAGGGCTGATTGAAGGCAGCACTCGAGTGAAGTGGCTCGTGATGATGTCTCCTGAGCAACTCCCACGCACTGCTCCCGCCATGAGTGGCGAGGGAGAGAGGAGACTAGAGAGGAGAGGAGAGAAGAAGACAGGAGAGGATGCTAGAAGAGACAGCGTGAGGAAGATGTTGAGGTGTGCCGCCTTCCTCCATCTGCCCACCCACTCTTCCTTCACTATGTCGTAAAGACAGATGCTCAGACAATACTGTAATTCATCAGAGAGAAAAATCTATCCTCAGCATTCAAAGACTTTCGAGCGTAATAACTTATTTTCTATCTTGTTGTAAGCTCTTCTGATTAGCACACGAGCTAGTGTATCAAATTGAAGCTACAGTAATAATAATTGTATCTCGTCATTGGTTTTCTTGTTTGCTAATGAGCTAGTGTGAAATTTGATTTTAAATTAAAAAAACACCCATAAGTGCAAACAACAGCTTGGGAAATGCTTGTATATTTTACATGTCGTAGGTACAGGTGTTCAAACCAAAAATAGGGCACTACGGTTGGGCTGGTATGTCCTTGTTGCTACAGGCACATGTAAGAAGAAGAAATAAAGAAAGAAGTAAACTATTTTGCCGAGGCCCACTGCATATGGACCTACAGCAACAGAGGACTCTGGAGAGAAAGCTGAACCTGGTCCGACATTCGACAAAACTTAATGTAAAGTCAGCGTGTTGGCAAATGAAACACATGCAAGCACACGTTTCTGGTAGACTTTGACGAGAACACACACTGCGATGATTGTTGCAAAGGACATTTAAGTAATTGCCAATATGTCCTTCCTTGGCTATATTTAATCATCTCATTTCAACACACAGCCGGATGCTGGTTAAATGACTATATGGTCAACTGTTGAGATCAGTATGTACCAGTAGAGGATGACACACAATACAAGCACATCGAGTTCATATTAAGTTAATGTTTTTCTCGAAGCATTTTAGGGTTATCTAAGTCATGACCCCATAGTCGAGTGCTTTATACTCTTCCAAGTGTCAAGGCATTCTCTCTCTCTGTAGTGACTTATAAAAGCTGACCAGAGGTGCTGGGTTATGCTAATGTTGCAGGGATCATCAGAGTGTACTGGGAGATAACATGTTTTAAAGTCCACATAGCTTAAAGGTTGAATTGGCATGGAGGCTCTGGGTTTGGATTGGTAGCAGCGGCCTTTCAGGGTGTGTGAGTAGCTGAGGCTCGACGATGTTGGAGGGGTGGCCAGAGGGGCTGGATTGGTAGAAGCGCTGGGCAAGGAAAGGGACCCTTCGGTGCTATGTGAAATTAAGAATGATTAGGAAGCAAGAAAGACCAGGAGCAATGCTTTGGTACAAGGTTTGCTTAATGAACATAGCTAGGGGGGGAAGGAGCATGGTGGAAACTCAGAAGCAGGGAGACATTCAGAGAAACAGATGCAGACAAATTAGCAGAGAGGTGGACAAAAACATAGAGTCAGGAATGTAGACGCCTGCACAGTCCAATGGGTTCCACTTGAGGTTACCACCCTAAAAAGACCTCCAGAAATAACTCTAATCCAAGACATCATGGGTAGAATGTAAGCATAAGCAAGCAACATATACGGTTAATCTCACAGATAGTGTGTTTTGCATAGATTTTTATCCAGGTCATTGGTGCTCAGATATCTAACTTAAAGCAGGTGAAGTGCCTGCTGAGAGGTAAGCGAAAGACGAGGAGGTGTTGCAGCGTCCATCAGGGGCTGACATTTATTTTGGCTCGGACAGCTGATGTAATTAACTTTTAGACCTTCCTGTTCGTGGCTGCTTCTCCGGGCAGGTGCGCCAAGGAAAACAAGCCCAAACCTACCCGCCCTGCCTTTCACCCTTTCAAACACATCCACACTAATTTGCACACACACACACTTCTCTCATTCCATCTCCTATTTTGCGCCTCTTACCCCCATTTTTTTCCGTTTCGTTCTTTACCTTCCAATCTGCCCTTATTCTCACTTTCTTGTTCTCGCTTTCTTCCCGTCTCCCTCACAGTGCAGCGGGGCGTCTTCAAGCTTCAAGTCCTTGTAACCAACTATAGTGGCTTTCAGTTTCCCTCCATCAACACAAAAGTGCTTCCTTACTTTGTACCAAGTTTGTACTCCGGGGAGAAGTGCTCAGTAGGCCTACAAGTTAACTTCAACCACTGTGACACTCCAGAGTTGCTTAACGCAGCACTTTATTTCATCAGCCTGGCAGTTTAACGTTGGAATGACTGACAACATACACCCATCGGCTGCATGTTTGTACGTTGTATGTGTCAGGGAGACTACAAGAGTTTTCCATAAGTCTGAGTTTTCACAGGTTGTGCTCTTCTTAGACTAACTTTGCCTTTTGTGTTTGATGACAAGATGAATAATGAATAAAAATGAATGAATTCCATATGAGGTAATCGCATATCTTAAAGACATTTCACCTAACCTCCTTGTCAGTTGTGGCAAACATAACTCACCACACCTGCGAATAGCTCTTTTTATCTCCCTTGGGAGGTGGGGTATGAGGACTTGGTTCACTGTGGGCATTGCAGGTGTACTTTGTAAACTGCCCCTGTCTCAGCCATATCATCTTTAATAATGAATAATGATGCCTGAGGCCTGTTTTGTTTATTTGCTGGCCTGGAAACAGGATCTGGCGTCTTTTGCAAGAGGGCTGATATGAGGCAGATATTTTGGGTTATAATGGTTGGCAGATGCACTGGCCTGTGCCTGGTTACGGAGAAAGCGTAGGTGTTTGTTTGTACAAGCTGATTTCTCAGACTAAACGGGTATCGTGTCCTTCCAGCTGCTTTGGATCAAAACAGTCAGCCAGATCAGGGGGGGCGGCAGCGGCGGGAAGGGCCCTCGTCCACCTGGCAAAACAAGATGGGACCTCGGCGTGACAGCGAGTGTAACATCTCCACTAACAAATGAGCAGTTTACTGAGATGACACATCTGAAAGGCCCACACTCTGTTGTCTTAGCTGTAAATTTAGGCACAGTTTAGTCAGTAACGGGGGGGGGTCACAGAGTTAAAAAAAGAGACGAGAGGAGAAACAGTGAGCTCCTGCTTTGTCTTCAGATCAGGGTCAGACTGAAATATGGGATCTAACGGAGGCTACAAAAACCAGACGCTATATTTAGTTTTGGGGAGTCATGAGCAGAGAGAAAGTGTCTTCACCTCGTCTTTTCTTTACTCTCTGTCTGTCTTTTCTGATACACATACTAGGTGGTTGTGATGACAGCAGCCTTGCTTGCCTCACAAGTCTACTTTGCAGGGAGAAATTTTGTCCAGAAACAGCGCTTGTGTGTAGGCATTTGGTTTACATTAAAACCATGCTTTCATTGCGCATGTGAATGCATCGCTGTTTTTGCTGTCATGCACCGCCGGTCGCGGTCAGACGCCATCAATTCGGTGTCATTGGCTCTGTAAGAAATAGTAAATCACATTAGTTATTCAGGTAAACAACACAGGAACGGCACCCAGGAGAACTGTTGAGTTCACTCAGCAGTTTGCTTGCAATGGCACCACGGGAAAGAAAAACACAGCGAATGTGCTCATTTAATGGCAAGTCATATGTTAATTTTAATGATGGGTTTACCCCGGTGCACAGGTGCGTTGAGGCAGAGGTTGCGGTAAGGAGGTTAATGCTCTCAGTCACTCACACAAAACTTTTAAGTACAGCGAGCGGCAGAGAGTTTGGAAAGAGGGAGGAAGAGAGAGGAAGAGGACAGAGGCAGAAGAGTTTGAATGAGTTCTGTGTGTTCCAACAGGTTTCTGAATCTCGAGGAAACCTGCTGGTCTCATTGGCCAGCAGGCCGCTTCCTGGGGGAATACTGAGGAAATGTCCTCATTTTCTGTTTTTAGAGTGTGTCTGCATGTGTGTGTACCCCAGGTGCAGGTGGGGTTTCTAGAAAATCACTCATTCATGAAAAAGAGCAAGTCGTGGCTTTTTTTTCTCGCTCGCGCTTGATTGTCTTGACAAAACACGAACAACAATATTTCAGAAGTGATTAGGTGATAGCGTTGGTGATTTTCATGTTTTTATCAACTTGTTTTCTGGTGAACGTAATTACGACAAAACGGCTTGTCTAGTTCTGTCTGCGCTAGTCAGTCGTGTCAAAACAATAATTTCTTAACTACGTTAAAGGCGACGCCTTCATGAACTAAGCATGCACTTACTACCACGGTGAAAAGTGCTCGTGTGTCTGTTCAAATTACACACCCTGTCATATTTTGGTTGGGAAAAAATATCTTATGGCTGATTAGCTCAAACAAATGTATTTCACCGTATGTCGTAGCAGTTAGAGCAGCGAGATTCTTTCTCAGCTATAAAAATAAGACAAAATGGAATGAAAATGAGCAGAACAAGTCGTGATTTAAGTTGAGAATAATTAGTAAGATGATTAAAAAGTTATTAGCAGCTCCCTTCTCCTTTAATTGGCTAATGAACGTCATGTAAGGATTTCTCTATGATCGCCATGGTAAACAAATTCCTGCAGTGAGTGAATTATCACCTCCTGTCCTCTCTAGCAGCTGTATTTACCTCATCCCTTTCTGCTCCTCACTCACAGCGTCAAATGGTATCAGTCTTTTAAAAGCCAGAAGGATAGCATGGCTGCAGGCCACGGCATGGCATGCGCCTCTGCTGCACTATCTCCTCCTTTATCGCCTGCCTGTTACTGCCGGTGCCACATCATAAATAAAGCCATTACACCAGAGAGAGGCAGGAGGACAGCGCTATGTGTTCCCATAGACAGACACACATAAACACGCTGACGCACACACACTCTGGGCAGGTACTCAGTCTCCCGTCGCTGGGGAGCTTTAACCCTGACCAGCTTAGTTCAGAGGCGAGGGGCTTTATGGGACATTGGGGAGCAGCTTGCATGGAGTAAATAGAATATCCAGTGGTGTCTGTCCCAATCTCAGATTAAGCCACCAAAATCTCAGTGGTTTTTCACTCTGACAGAGGCGTGTGAAGACACATGAATGCATACATACACTTCCACCACACACTTTCAACACATGGGGGGGAGAGAAAAAAAAAACATACACAGAGCAGTGTCTGTGAGTGGGTCCCAGTGCAGCTAAGGGTTTTATGCTGACACTAAAGAATGTGTTCATCTAGGAGTGAAGGGCCTCCCTCTCCCTGTCTGTTACCTGCCTCTCTGCCTTGCAGAAGGACTGAGTTGCTGACTGACTGACTGACTGAAGTGTAGTGTAGTGGGGATCTGACAGGGATCTCCATGTGATCCGCTGCAGCTCCCAAAGGGCCCGAAGCTAAAGCCCGGTTTGCAGGGTGGGCCCCCGAGTTTAGAGAGCTTTGCCCCTTAACTGAAAAGTCCAAAGAATGTGTGTGTTTTGTCAAAATGTGCTTGGATAAAGTAAAAAAAAACATTTCTCCTACTGTTTCGGTCATTGGAGGTTTCTCTGGGTAAGTTAACTAAGTGTTGCTGCCCTCTCCTCTGCGTCTGTGCAGGGCAGCAAACCAAGAGGTGAATGATTCAAAGCAAAAGTTAGGGATTGTTTGAAGAGGCATGGCCTTCTTCGAATCAGCGGGTCGACTGAAAGAATCCTACTTTGTTAGAGATGGAGAGAATCGAGTGCACCCAACGGTTTCAGAGCAGGCGCGAGACTAAATCTGTGCCACTCTCCATGTTTTCTGCTACTCTATCCTGCAGACAGCAAGGTAGAGAGCGCAAGGTGGAGAAACATAATTCATAATGCGAGCGAAGGGAGTTCACGAACCGATCTTGCTTGAGAACGAGAGTCGGTGCAAAAATAGAGAGAGCTGGGGCTGGTCCACAAGCCATGAAGAAAAAGAAAAGAAAGAGTTCAGAAAGGAGTGGAAAGTTAGGGACAAAGTCAAACAGAGGGAGCAAAACAGACAAATAGTGGGAGTATTGTTGGGGAGAGGGGAGAGGACGGGAGGAGGAGAGGTGGTGTACATGCACCCCAGAGCACCCCTGCAAGAAAAAAACAGAAAGAGAGAGAGACTGGTAAAAGCTGATTTGGAAAAAAATCAGTCCTGTTTGACACAGTGTAAGATCTAAATATTTATCTTTCTGTCTCTTTGTTAGCTCAGACAGCTTTGGAAATACTTTTACAAGTCACTGATAATATTTATATTTTTTACATATGGACTCGCAGCACATTCAGAAGCGGGTTTCTGTTTCTCCATGACGTGGGTTTTCACACAGCGCAGGCATGATTGAATTCCAGCCTTGCACGTAAGTGTTTTTTGATCTAGTTGGCTTGATCCCTCGCACACCAAAGCGCAAACCACACACACACGGCATACCGTAAAGCATGCACACACGTGTACACACAAGCACACACATCACATTATACGGCAACAGCCCGGGCTCAAAGTGGATCATTATTTACTAAACAGGTTGCCTAACAAGAAAAGACTGATTCCCCTGCAGGCTTGTATAAAAACCCTGGAAGCATGGCGGTGGAGCAATATCCATCATAATTGATGTGTTGCAAAGCAGATTACACACATTAGTGCACACTGTTCTAGCTATGACAGCTCCAACTGAACATGACAAATTCCATAATGTGGAGAAAAGAAAAAAAAAAAGGTATTTTACTCTCTCTGGGTATTAAAAGGCACGACAACTAACAAAGAGGCATTTGCATTTGCAGGAGTAAATGTGAGAGTACGTGTTTGTGTGTGCATATGTTAACGTGTGTGCATGCCTGTCGAACTACACCTCCTCCGTGCTCTCATCTCTCCTTAATTACATTCTATTTGTTCCACTCGGGGCGGAGGGTCCTGTAAACTGTTTAGAGCTCGGCACAGCTTCCCCCCCCATGTTCTGCGACAAGACTTCATTCAACACACAGCTAATCCTAACGCCGGTACGTGGATGATGCGTTCGAGGCCACTGATAGCTGCAGCATTATTTACTGAACACAGCACAACAGATAAGCCCATTGAAATTGCAGCAGCTCATTCATTGTGGGGAGGCATTAAGAGTGTCTGTAGCCGCCTAATCAGTGGGCTGGATGCTGGAGGAATAAATAAGCTTTGGGAAGAGGGGCGGCTTGACTCGCTCACTCACTCCCTCCTCTCTCCTCTTACTCACTCACTCACTCTCTCAGTCACTCTCCTCTCACTCTTCTAATCAACTCAACAGCATTACGGCAAATCTGCTACTGGAATTCCTGCTGGCTGCCTCTATTTCTGCACGAGTGGTATGAAATTAGAAAAGGTTGTAAATAATGCGTCACTGATTTGCACTTCATTCTCAAACACTATCTATTATTTTCTTTATCAAATTATTATCATTATTTTATTTCTTGTTTTTTTTTTAAGATTGTTGCTTTTTGTCATCCACTCAATACTCATACAAAATTGCATTAACATTTCTTTCTTATTTTAGCCAGTAATTCAAAATGAGCGTGCTCTTGCCTGGTGTTAAATTATTCAGTAAATATAGTAAATAAAACACTTAATAGAAGCTAAAAAAATATTCATTGTTTCACCATCCTTCTTCACAACCATAGCTTCATGTTTACTGCCACTTCAAAGACATAATTCTAAAAAAAAAATAACATTTTTTTTAAATGTGTAGTTCCTATCAATTAATAAAACTAATAATTTAGATATTATTTCTATAATGTTCTTTGAATTTTCTTAAACACATTCCCTGATCTGTGTTTCTGTATGAATTATTAAATTTTCAGTGTCTTCTTTTTTTTCTTTTTTCTTTTTTTTAAAGCCTTTGATTAAACCGAACATATTAAGAGATGTAATTTAAATTATTTTCCTCAGCACTAATTGTAAAATTCATGTTAATTGTAAAAGAAGGCCTAGGCTGTGCGCTGTGTGTTTATGTGTGACCGAGCTGTTCGGAGCCATGTCGTTAGCCACACACCCACTCCTGACGACCCACTAATTAACACCCCATGTTAATCACTCTCAACCCAGCCAATAACCAGTGACATGCCATCATGCAGATCACTACATCATACCACAGCACAGCAGTACATCCAAGCCGAGCGATATTTCCCTTTTCTCCTCAGTGTTGTGTTGTAGAGACATCTCAGGGAGTATTTTGACTTCTCTGACAGTATGAGAGAGAACAGTTTGAACTGTGTGCCTGAACAGGAAGTTGGTATTTAGCAGGACTGTCATTCACAAAATGATACTGAGCTGATATTAATACTTGAACAGTGACAAAGAAACATGTCACCGCCGCCACTTTCTTCCTCTCCGAACCATCTGTGGCTTCAAATTGACCCTGTATGTTTCCTCCATCACTATCATTTCTAATGCCACCTTTATTTTTGTCACCATACCGGGTGCCACGTGTATTAGATCTAATCCATTAGCCTGATCCTGCTTTACATACACTGCTTTAAGTACATGTTGGTGAAATATCTTCCCAGTAAATCTGCCGTTCTGGCTGAAATAATGATTTTGTTATAAGTTAAGCTGATTTGCCTAAGCTACCGAGTAATTAACTGAACTTAATCATTTCATTTCAATTCATTTCCATTACCTGAATTATTTTTGCCAGTCTCTTCTATCTTCTGTAATGTCTGTGTCTGCTTTAAGCTCACCGTTGTCTGGTAGTGAAAGAGAGGCACATGTGAACTCTGTTACAATACTGACCTCTAGTGTCAGTTTGGCCCGGTTCTGGCTGCTGTGTGAGTTTTAAATGTGACATTTTAGCAGGCTCATTGGTAGTCCTATCTAAGGTAATGAATCCGCTTTGGACAAACTGCCTGGTTTGAAGCTTTAGCCTCCAAACGCCTGGAGCAGGGATTGCCCAGGATAGGGCAGAGGTAGATTAGGAGTCAGTGTAATGAGAGGCAAAGCATCTCTTTAGCTCACCCTTTGTCTTTGCCTCCATCCACCAAGCCTTGGAGGAGAGGGAGAAAGATACTTCTCTGGCCAGTGGCAGCCACACACAGACATTGGTTTTATTTTTCATCATCCTGCTCTTCTCTCCTCCCTTGCCGGCTTCCTCTTCTTTTCCTATCGGACCCTGTATTTTCCTCAGCCGTGGATGCTGACACTTGCTCATGCCAAAGCGGCCACACGTCCTCGGCGAGGGATTGTCAGATCTTCTAGAATATGGAAAAACACAGACGCTTGCCAGCCTCACTGGTGTGCAGCACACGGGTAATAGGCATAATAGGGTCAGGCCTGCATTTAATAAACAATTACCCATCTATAATAGATGAGTCCGGCTCCTAAGGCCCAGCGCCTGGTCTGGGTCGAGAGAGGGAACAGGAGGGAGAGAATAAGAGAGGGAGAACGGAAAGATGAATGAATAATGCAGACAAGATGCCCATCAGAGTGCCCAAACGCAGGGGCCCACCCAGCGCCAATTATCTTCCCCTGCTAATGATGTTCATGTTGATGCTCTCCCCCAACACCCTCCTTACCCCATCATCCCACCACCCTGCACCCCCATGCCTGAATCTGACATTTACCCAGCTGCCCTTGCATTTCACCAATGCTCCCTAACTCGCAAATACAGACGACTGAGGAGTCATCTTGTATTTTATTTTATTTTATTTTATTTTGGCGGGGGGGGGAGGCAGCAGAAGGTTTTTCCGGTGGCAGGATGGCGGGGGGCACAGTGGCCATCGCTTTGCTTTTGAATTACAAATCAATCAGGGACCTCTCTCTCTCCAGCAGCTTCCATTCAGTCCAAGGTCACCCAGATTACACAAGGTTAAAGTGTGTGTTCGAGTGTGTGTGCATGCAAAAGAGACCTGGGGTGGAGGTGAGGGAGGGGGGGTGGGCGGCGGGACTGTCGCTAGTTGGATTAGCATACAACTCTTACAGAGCGAGGGAATTAAAGGCAGCACAGAGGTACGATGGCCAAGCAAAATGGTCCCCCGCTCTCTGCTTTATTTGAATAGGCAGCCTAAGATACGTGAAAACAGAAAGCCAGCGAGGAGAACCTCTTTGGCCCTCCGGATCAGAGGGGGAGGACCTGTGGTTCTCTGGCAGACTGCTAGTTAAGTAGATAGGCCCTCAGTAGACTGCTTCAGTATGGGCTCTGGGAAAAACACACAGCCATTTTGGCTCCCTCAGGGCCCAAGTCTCTGGTAATAATGGGATCAGAGCCATGACCCTCCCAGGACACCGTACCACTATAGGATATTCTATTAGTTTCCTCTGCGGTGAAAAGAAGTCTGTGCTCAGCTACTTTTCTCACTCCGAATCACATTTGTTTTACTTTTATGTATCTTTAACAGTGACTAATCAAATTATTTAAAGTTTCCAGGAAGAGACTTCATTAACAATTGAACAGAGTGCAGTGCTCCTTATGACTATTGTAAAACCTTCTAGTATATAAAGCTGTGTGTTGTGGATATCTTCTAATCATATCTAATGTACTTTATGCATGCACAGATATTGTAAGCTATTAACATATGCACAAAAAAAAAGCGAGCCCCATAATTGTTCCTTTTTACCATTTAATCCCGGCACTGGAAGATACAGCAGAGATCACATTAACATTTACATTTCTGAATCCCCCACCTCCTTGATACAGCTCCAGCTTTCAGCCCCAGCATCTCATCTGCCTTTACATAATATCAGGCTGTATTAATGCTACATATGGAGCTCCACTGTCTGGTGCTGTGCAGATTTACATTTTCCTAATGATGTGCTTTCATTTTTCCTCCGCTATCCCCCCTGTCCTTCCCTTCACCTCCAACCCACAGCCCACGGTGATTTAAAACACATACAACTGTACTGCCGTTTTACTGCAGAATAACACAAAGCACGGGTTGAGACACCTTTGGTCGCCCCGGCCCCATCTGTTGCACATCTGGAAGTAGTGCGCCGCACCAATAATTGGAAGTCAATTTGTTTGAAGTTATGTATTTGGCATCTGGCTCGATTCATAAAAACTCTGGAAATCGCATTAATTTTATAGCATCTCGAGAAGGCCCAGCCCTTTTTTTTTTTTTTTTCATCTCTCTTGTGTTCCATCGTTAATGCACGTGGGGGCCTTTCTAGTCTAGTGACGTGGGAGTTTGTCGAGCACTGGTCAGGGTGTGGTCCTTAATAAAAGCAGCATGGTGGCTAATGCCCTAAAGAATCATGGGATAAATCACTGCAGTGCACTGGAGAGACAATATTGATTGCTTGAGTTCCTAATCATTAAATGTAATGCTCGAATTTTGGGCTAAGTTGTATAATTTCACCTTTAACTTTGACCTTAACCTCAGATCATTTCTTATTTTTCCTGAAGGGAAAAACTCATCCAGGGCCTAGTTTGCCACATTTCCAGCAGACGGGCTGACTGATTGAGAAGCAGCATGGTATTGTTTGTCACACGGCTCTGAGTCATGGCTGAAAATAGATATGACACTTGATGTTTGGTGCCTCACTGCCGGCTGTCATATTGTTATTCCCACTCAAATTTCACCTAATTTGTGCACAAGTCTTGTCACAGTCCAGATCCTGATGAGGGCTTTTAGGTGGTTATTTTTTTCCCCTTAGCTTCCTCGTATGTGTGGCAACGAGGTGCAATGAGATACACACCTGTGCGTGCGCGTGCAAGCGTGTGTGTAGTATGCATATCTGTGAGTGTGTATGTGTGTGTGTGTTTGTGCTTGCGTGTGCACATTTGTGTTTGTGCACACAAGCACATTTGATTAGGCTTGTTTGTGAGCGAGAGTGTGTGCGGCCCTGCGCACGTGTGTGTGTGTGTGTGTGTGTGAGTGTGTGTGTGTGTTTGCCATGCTCCAAAGTGAGTCACCTCAGCGGGAGGTGATTAAGAGTTGCCAATGGCAGGCTCGACAGGTGAGTGCATTGTAGCACGCTGGCAGCTGTGGCATCTGCACAGGTGACAGCTTCTCCTGCTCAGTGGTGGTGTCAGTGTTGGTGGGTGGCAGGAGGTCTGACAACGTTGTTTTGGTGACAGAACGACTCCGCTGTGAGGTTCACGACATCACTTGCCTTCTTTAGATTTGTCAGTTTATACTGGGAAGTATAGGTAGTACCATGGACTTAAGCATATACTGCCAAGGCACTATTCCATATGTGAAAGTAGTGTTTACCAACTATGGTAAAACACTAAAATGAATTTTACTTTATTGGGTTTTTAAAATAATCCACCACAAATGTGCTCTGTTGTGCCACACTCCTGCCTTGGGTTTCTTTTTCATTAACACACTGCACAGTGTGATGACAAAACGCAGCCCATTGCTGCCACCTGCTGTCAGAAATATGGCACAGCAGCAGCCCCTTTTATCCTGGAAGTGAGGTAATTCTTTGAGGGACGACCATTTCGCTGTGCAGGCAGTAGTAACACACACACACACAAAAAAGGAACGGAAAAATAATTTTACAAGGTGTACAGTTTTTGGCAGATATTGTAACAAGCTAGAAACCAATCTGCTTCTCATGAAGGAGATTAGGTAAAGAGCGGAGGAAGTGAGGCAGAGATGGGAAGGTTTCTGGGATTACAAACTTTTCTCAGATTAGTTTTACATGCTCAAATTTATGTTCCCCTCTTAACATACGCAGCTAATGTCTCTAACATGACAGCGTTATCGAAGCCTGTGCCGTTTCCTCAGTCCACCGTAGACATTTTCACATCAGTTCCTGTGAGTTTCCAAACCGTGGCTTGATGAACTGTGAGATTCCAAATAAAAAGTCGCTTGTACTGATGTCACCGTTGCCTCATCCGACCACATTTCCTTTTGAAGCCTGCGCATAACTGGCCTTGAACTTTGTCCATGATAGCCTTTGATATGGAGAGAAATGAATGAATTTAGGAAGTTTAATCTGACTTTCTTTTTTCGGGTAGAGTGCTTTGTCTCTCGGGGTAGCCTTAAGACTGTTATGTGAATATGTAAAGGTGTTATTTTTTCTTTTCTTGTATTCTGTCAATACTTCCATTAAGGTAAAGGATGTTAATTTGTATTATTCTCCCTCTGATTTTGACTTTCATCAATTCCTGTGCTGTACTAATTAGATTTGTGTATTTTCTTCCCAAGTTTGCTAAGACGAGAAAAGAGGAAAAATCATTGAATATCAAAATAAAAAGTCTTTTGAAATTACAGTCATGCTGGCTTTTTCTTAGATACTCTTCATGTTTTTTTAGCATAGTGAAAATCTATATTTACCTTCCATAACTGCTTTGGCCAATTACTCTCAAACATAACTCACCACTTTGTAGTTAGAGTGACTCCATAATGATTGATTGGTTCAGTCTTGTTTGCGGCTAAAGAGAAGATGCAAGCGAGGAAGGTTTCGATTTCATTACAGAGAAACACACACTAATAACACTCTAAAACATTAATTCAGGGAGGCTTTGATGAGAAATCCATTTGGGAAGTGTATTGGCGTGGCGTTTTTTTTTTTTTAGACTGGTCTGTTTGCTGTATTATTAATGCATGACCTCAAGATTAAAAAGACTACATGTACACGATTACACAAAACAGTAAGTTTTTTTAGATAATGAGCTCAAAGTTGCTCATCACTGTCACAAACAAACTTTCCTCAGCAAACTTTATCAATGACACAAACAGTGTGATCATTCCCACAGTATGAATGCTGCATCGCGTCATCCTGCTTACCTCAAAGGAAACTTAGTGAACAGCTCTCATAGCAACTCTTTATCCCTCGCCATTATTCATCCTCAAGGGCTCATCAGCTCACAGTAGGCTCATCAGAATTATTACTCCTCCTCTACTTGTCTTTATTATCCAATTCCCCTCCTCTCTCCTCTTTTTCTGCCACTCATTGCCAATCAGCCACCTTGTAAGCCGGCCCTTCACCTTCCACTATGAAACTTTTCAGGCTTCGTTCACTCTTTTAACCCCCGTGGTCAAACAGCAATTTTTACACTTCGTTTACCTCTGGACACACTCTACCCATCACGCCCCTGATGTGTGAGCTTCTTATATAGTTACCAATAGGACAGGGCTATGAGTGAGAGCTTGGATGTGCGATACTGCTGATTTGTACTTAAGCATAAAATCATTAAAAGTCAAATTTCTATCACGTTTCTGTAGCTTTTGGGAATAAAGCTGTAGTTGAAGTTCATTTTTCGCATTGTTTTAATGTGCATGAATGCAGAGCTGAGTAAATGTCTTCTGTGAGATGACAACAAGAAGCCAAAATCAGTTATATCAAAAAAGGGGTTTATTATATTTTTCCCACCCCTACTAAGAATAAAAAAGGTAACATGTTAGATAATAATATATATCTTTTATATGAATACATGGATTAAAACATATATAAATATACAAACACTTCTTTAACAAAAACACATAAAAGACAGACAAGACCAAAGACATGTTAGGCATTGCGGTGAGTACATCAGTTACATGTTTAAGACAAAACTGGGAGTTTGAATAAGGCACACGATACAATCATAATGCTGACTGCAACTATTAAAAATCCTTTTGTGAAGCAGTAGTTTTTTTCATTTAAAAAAAAAAAAGGTTTTCAGTGATTATTTTGCATATGTTACAGTGTGTAGCTACCACAGTGTTTACCAAAAAAACAGTAGACAGTTATTTACATTTTGTACTTGAAGGCTGATAAATGTCTCCCTTTTTTCTTGTGAGTCTGTTTCTGCTCTGTCCGGGAGGCAGAGAAACACATCGATTGTCTATAGTACATTTAAAAAGAGCAGGTGGAGGAGCACGAGGTCCATGAGCTGTTCCTGATCCCGCTGAGCTTTGGAGAATGCAACAAGAACAAGAACTACAATTTATATACAGTTATATACAGGCACTTTTAGGGGCAGTGTCAGGTGTGTTAGCTGTCATTCACTTACAACCCTGTGAGTGGTCATTGTTGTATGCCCAGAGCCATTCAGTCAGTCATTTAAAGGCTCTCTTTATGCCCTTTATCAAATGGGGGTGACAACCGTGTTGTCATGAGGATATAAGAGTGTGTATCTGGAGAGGGCACCCTTATAGGTCATCACCAGAGCTGAAGCTGCTTCTGCGGCTGCTGTCCTTGGATGCGGCTCCGGGCGAGGTTGCCGAGAGAAGCGGGTCGGCGCCAAAGGGCGAGAGCGGGTCATCCATCAGGATCTCGTCCAGCCGATGCTCCTCCTTGAGCGTGGCGCTGAAGAAGTCTGTGAAGTGGGACAGCGGGTCGGAGAACGTGGTGCAGCCGTCGGCGCCGGGGATGTGATCCTGCGGGCCGCTAGCAGCGGGGATGGATGGCACGCCAGCCACCACTATCCTCTGGAGGTAGTCGCTGTTGGCGTCCTCCTGATAGAGGGGTGGCTGCTGGGGTTGCTGGGTCTGAGGAGATGACTGCTGCTGCTGCTGCTGCTGCTGCTGCTGTTGTTGTTGCTGCTGTTGTTGTTGTTTGAGGAGATGGGAGGATAGTTCAACTGTCCCCAAAGCTGTAGCCATGTTTGGGAGGCCATGTGCTCGTGCCTGGATCTCAAGCTCCTGGAAAACGAAAGAAAATTTGAGTTTAATATCTATTTCTAAAATGTCGAAAATAAATTACCTCCACACCCATTTGACGTAAGTCTAGATAAGACCTGAATAAATACAGAAAAGCGTGTGAATGCTGTGAAAAGTAATTCCCTCAAACATAAGCAGACCTGCAATGACAACATAATGTGGAGTACCACAGGGACAATCACCACATCTCCTACACATTCTGAGGTCAGGTTAGAGTGAGCCACACCGGGGAGGTATTTAGCTCAGCCGCCCCATGTGTGAAGGCTCAGTCCTCGCTGTGGAAGCCCAGGGTTCGAATCTGACCTTTGGCTCTTTCCCGCATGTCATTACCCATCTCTCTCCCTGCATTTCCTATCACTCTTCAGCTGTCTCTATCAAAATTAAGTTTGAAAAGGCCAAATAAAAAATCGTTTAAAAAAAAGTGAGCCACACTTTCGCAGTTTGGGTGTTAACACACACTCCTCTCCCACACAGATAATCAGTACTTGGTTAAGTGTTCTTTCCGTTAGTGGCGGTCAGTGATTCCTGGATAGTTTTGTCATCTTTTAAAAAGTTTGTGTTATTCCCATCATTGGAGTTAAGTCAGATAAACCACAAGTGAGTGTGTGTGTTTGTGTGTATAAAAGTATGCAGGTGTGCATGCATGTTTCATTAGATAATGTTAATCATCTATTTCTGACCTACTTGTTTCCCACTGAAAGAACTTGGCTCATTGTCTGCATTCATCAGATAATGAGATGAGCTCATCAGAGGTGGAGGGTGGCAGGGGTGGGGTTAGTTTTGATTTTCAGGTCGTAAAGCTTTGGAGCAGAGGTGTGAAGTACTGAATGATTGAGTCAGGTGGGGCTGATCTTTGACATAATGAAACTGGCTTCTTGGAAGCCTGAAGGTGGTTGTTTTAAATAAACCAATAATGTGAAAATGAGAGCTTATTTAGAGTCTGCACTGGGACTAAGTTCAAAGACATTAGTGGGAGATTAGTGAGATGATTAGCCAACCAACCCTCTGTGTTAAGGAGTAAACTAAAATGTATGCGGAGTAACATTGGGTTTGTGTTAGAAGAACATGAGAAGACTCACATTTATGAGTTGCTTTTGACCCTTTTGGTCACATTATCGTCTATTTTATCCCTGTGTATATTACAAAAACAGACCCGGCACATTTAGTCTGTCACATTTTATTACCTGGATCCTCAGCATCAGTCTCCTGTTCGCTTGCTCCAGCTTCTTCTGACGGCTTTCCAGCTCTCGTGCGTGCTGCTGCTCCTTCTGCAGCCACCTTATGTACTCCACCGAGGCCTTCAGGATAGTGCCTTTGTTCCAGCGCATGTCACTGCAGAAGGAAGAAATGTTAAAGATAACCTTTTACACAGAACTCCCTGATGTCTGCAGAATATCCTTCGCAATAAAAAAGAAAACGGGGGGGAAAAGTTTTAACACAGAGGTTTTTTTTCCCCCTTTTATGATATGAATAAGAAATGGAGATTTACATGGGGCAATTATTCATCCTTGGACATAACATGGGGATACTGAATGGGAATTTTAATAGAATAGTTAAGTAGCTATGTGGAAAGTCCATTCTCGTACCTCCTTGTTCGGTAAAATTAATCCTCGAGTAAAAATAGGTGAGGGAAAATGAGCTAAGTAGGAGGACAGGGGGGAAAATGGAGCTCTGGACACAAGGTGCTAGAGTGCAAGTCATTCTTTTGCAGATATTATTGCTTTTTTAAAAGGGAAAGGAGAGCTAAAGTAAAATTGTCCTTTTCCATACGAGTGAGACGTTGGTCCAATCAGCGCTAATAATCTCTTTTATCCTGTGTTAATGGCACGACGACTGCGCTAACCTTCCATTTAAATTCGAAGCAAAGTTCAATTGCGAAAGATGGCCGGTGGATTTCAATTCAGCACCATGCTCCATCTCTATGTTCCAATTGTGCTTCAAACTTTGATTCAAATGGTGTGGCCCGCTTCTTTGCATTTGACCCTTTCCTCATCATTCATGCTTTGAGTTGAACTGCTGGGACCCAGCGAGAGGATGTACAGCTCTTGGAGCGTAGACAACAATGGAGGTTCAAGTGCACCCTTGAAATATGACTGAAATGTGCTCGAGTACTCATTTGAATTCAATGAACAACGTTTAGAGTGCCTTTGTGCTTGGAATTTAATATGCTTTCTGAGCCAGACAAGGTCTTGGAGTTGTTTCAGTGACATAAAGTGAAGTGAAGCAGGAGCATTGTTTCAATAAATACATTTAGATTTTGCAACTTACGGGTCATTCGACTTTGGTATGAGTGTCCCCAGCTCTTTAATCCTGTAGTTGATGTTATATCTTCTTCTTCTTTCAACTAAGCAAGAACAAAAAAAAAAAAAGAGCAGAAGATGATTAGGGCATGGTCAGCAGCTGTGCTAAAGGCTAGCAATAACTCATTTACAGATGATAAATCGTGAGGGAGTTGAAAAGCAATGTGAGACACTTACTCAAATTATGGTTGTCTTTTTTCTGCCTCTCTTTGGCCATCACTCTCGTGTCGTGTTCTGTCAAAAAAAATTAATCACAGAGGGGAACGGATTGATTAGCAACGCGCACTATATTTGGGGAGTGAAAGACAACGGACACAAAACGCCACAAAAGGTCCAGTGAGGACACACAATAAGTTATTTTGAGGGAGTTCAGTGTCGGGGTCAGTCTGAATGTGGTGTTTCTATGCATCACCCCACAGCACAGACACAAGTCTGACCTCTTAACACACACACACATGCACACAAACAAGAGCCCAATTTATCCCCCTCTAGCTTGTCTGAACCTCATTGTGGAGAAAACACTTTTAAACTACTTACTCCCTAATTAAGACAGTTTGGCAAATTCACTAATCTGTCCGGGAGAGGGACAAAAATGCCAGTGCATCCATATTTGTACTCACATTCTTCCAAATTACATAATTGGGGACCTGAGATTGGATTTCCCAATTTGTCTCTGTTGATTCAATCAAGACAATTTAAACTCTGTGTAACAGCCCATTGTCCTCTCCACCCACACTCAAATGAAACAGATGGCAATTTACTTATTTGCCCGTTGAGAGTGAAGGGTTCTTCAGGCATACTTTCTATTTCCTAAATCAATTAGGCTTCTTTGCTTGATGCATGACATTAATAAGAAATGTCTTAAAGGGCCCTTTGTTTGTTTTTTTGTTTTTTTTGTGTTTTTTTTTTTTTTGCACTGTGACAAAAAGTCTACACGTTTCTACGGACTATTAACGGAACAGATGACAAGCAGGACAGTGTTTGTCAAACACTGCGCACAAATCAGCTTACGCGTAATTGGACTCAATTTTAGCAGGAGCAGACACACACAACGCATTGCCTTTTTTTAGCTAATACAGGTACTCTGTGTTCTCTTTGGCACCCACCCAGAGAAATTAGAAGGAATTGTTGAGGAGAAATGTGACTTCTGTTTTTGTTTCAGTTCCCTAAAATGCCTTTTGCTAACAACCAGTATGTGATTTTTTTTTTTACTTTACTTTTACAGCAACGGTTAGTTGTTTGATCAATGCTATGGTATGAGTGCATACCTGTGTATTCCCTTTTTACAGTGAGCTTTGTGGGGTTAGATGTGGGACTCATTCCACCATTAGGGGCGTTCATACCTTGTTCACCCCCATAGATGTCCAGCATGCTGCCACTGAGGGACACCTAGGAGGAGATAGAGAAGGGGGAAGAGAAAGAAAGAGAAAGGGTCAGTCAAAGGGGAAGCACATTAGCATTTCACACGCATATGAACACATGTACCTTTCACACTTTAACAAAAACTGCAACACAAATAGTTGTTTTTAGCTGCTGTGTGGCTTTGTTTAGCATTGTCAAAAATGACAAAAGGCGAGTGAAGTGATCAGAGCCTTGCAGAGAAACTTGTCAGCCCCGAGGACTCCTGGCTTTAGACTTCTCAGCAGGGAGCTGTAGTATCTACAAGTCTCCCCCAGCAGGGCAGGGCAAACACAGTGCTGTGGTCATGAATTTCTGCCATGTTAAGATTGCCTTCTCATCTTGTATCACAAAGAGTAAAAACAACTGACCGAGAGCTCATCATTTCTAAAACCAGGTCAATAAAGGGTTGCCTAGCCTTATTCCATCTAACCCTGACCTCCACCCCAGGCTTGCAGCCCTCTGAGGTTTGGTTTGGTCTAGACACAGTGCCTTGATCTGCTAATGCCACCCTTTTCAAAACCCCTCCACTTGAAAGTGCCCCTAACACAGAGATGTGCTCTGTGTTGGAAATAGCATCCCATTAGATGAAAAGGCTAGCTAGGTCAACTGCTTGAACAGAGGCAAAACTGTTTTCCTATGGGTCTCTTCTTGTCTGGGAAAGCATGCATCAGTTCTGCGATAAGACGTCTTTTCACGGACTGCGGAGATGTCAAGATATGGCGTGCTGACACACATGTGTGTCTAATTCGCATTTGTGCATTTATGGGAAAATGCTACAGAAGCCACCATGCATTCCAAGATGCGCACAGCCAATTTTGCCCACGACAAGTGTGTCAAATCTAACTACGAGACTGGTGAATGTGATAAGGCTGCATGTCAAGTCGGGAGATGGGGTGGGGGGGTGGAAAGCAAGAGAGAAGAAACAAAACAGAGGAAACTGCAGACATTTCAGATATCTACAGCCGGTTTGGTTTGCATGTGCATTTTTTTCTCATTATCTCAACAAGATGGGAGAAGAGGAGGAGGAGGAGGTGGAGGAGGGGACAAAAGTGCTTATCAAAATGAAAGATTGCAACAATTCCCCTACTACTCCTATTGTAATCACTTCAATCCCTCTCCCGTCTGTGTTCCTGGATGTGTTGACATGGCGAAACGGCGTGATGCATCGTACTGTATGACTAATTAGGATGAATTGATCCATTTAAGCATGGTATCATTTCTGAACAAGCCCATGGGGAGTGTATGCATTAGCCCAATCCAATGGCTCAGTAACTCTCTCCAACAAAATCTCTAACTCCTCGCTCCTCTGTCGCGCTTCGGTCCTCATTTAAAACCTACTGGTTCTCCCACGCCCCCCCTCACGCCTTATCTTTTCCTACGCCCCCTTCCCTCTCATTCCTTCTCTGTCACAGTATCTGTAGTGTTTTGCTTCATTATCTGTGTCTATGATTCTTTGTCTGCCAATCTGACTCTCTCTGTATTTAAGGAGTTAGGCCAGATTCCCAGTGCTCCCATCCCACAAATTCTCTCTGTCTTTGGTTCAGGTGTCGCTGTGTTCTCCAGCCAAATGGACCTCTTGTCCCAGATTTTTGCTCAGAGTTTTTGAATTCCTTCTTGTCTACCAATGTCTGTGTATATACCTCTGTCCAAAGACGTTCTTTCTTTTTTTAAACTTAATCTGCATTGTTGGTCTTCTTGAGTAATGTGAGAAATTTTGCTAAGCCCTGATGAACTTTGACTCATCTCTGGACTTAAGCTGACCTCAAACTAAGGCAGGTCCCCTGTTTCCCAAGCAAATCAAGCCTGTGCCTAAATGTTTGAGTGGAGGGACCCCACTTTAGAGTCCCCATTAAACTTTAAAAGAAAGAAGTGATTAGTTGAGGAACTTAACTTGACATGAACCTAAGTACAATCATTTGAGCAGGTTAACAAACAAAGAAAATGTTGCAGAAATCAAACTGTTGATAATCCGTCACATTTGAAACAGTGTTAGTATATAGCTGTAGTTAATGTGATTTATACTTACATTGTTTTGCATTATGATGTTAGGTTCCATGCAATCCAAGCCTCCATCATTGAAACCGGATTCAAGACTAATTAGGTCATCAATAACTTCATCCATTGGAAACTAAAAGAAAACAGTAATTTCAGTGTACTTATGGACAGACTGATGATGTTTGTACCAGGGGTTCAATGCTGTCCAAGTCTGATCTTTTGAAATCTCAACATTCAAACCAAAATAGACATGAAAAAGGGGAGGGACTGTCCGGAGACTAATCCAATAACAGACAAGTTCTCCACTGCCATGGCATTCGTAAGTTGGTTAGCGGCGTTGGCAGGAGAAACATGATTTTGTTATCAAACTAGTTTCCTACTTTGAAAGGGTTCTCTCATCAGAGACTGTATGTCTGAAGTTATTGATGAGCACATCAGAGAGAGAGGGAGATCAATAATGGCATCACTTTGTTTAGATGATTAGTTGGAGCTACTCTCTGAGATTCAAACCCAATCTAGATAGAAATTTCAAATTCTACGAAATGTTGATTGTTTATCCAAATAAAGTGTCAGCCATGATTTATCTCCTTCTGACAGAATTTAGAGTGACTAAGACAAAACATTTACAAATGGATTAAGGAGGCACAGAACAAATCATTTCACAGAAGAGTGTGAAGTGTTGACAGGAAGACGCCTCAAGAATGTTGCGAAATCTACAAAAATTACAGCACACAGTTCATTCATATGTAACCGGTTCTGTGGTTTAAATGGCTGGTTGCAATTTCACTCTTTTCCAGTCATCACTAGTCATTGAGTTCCCTCAATTTCAGTTCCATATATTAACAATATTATAATTTACATTCAGGCGTTTTCTTTTTCCTAAAGTCCACTCACCTCACTGTCGTGATTGGCCATACTGAGAAGGGTAACAGGGCTGTTGGGGTTGCTGCTGTCACTGACAGAGGCCATGTGTCCATTCCTCATGACCGGCATGGTGGCCAGCGGCTGGCCAGGGGTGTGTGGATGCTGAACGGCGTGGCCTTGGCTGGCCGAAGAGCCCAGCTTGGAGCCCAGCGTTAGGTACTGCTTGACCTGCTGGTTCTGGGTCTGGTGGAGGTGGAACTTGGAGTTCTCCAGGTGGCTGTGTACCTGAAGCAAAAACAATTCATGCACAAGTTCAGTTAGTTCACTGAGTAGAAAATCTGCTAGTGAGGTTGGCCATTGTTTCTCACACCACTGAAACATCACTGACTAACAACATTTGAACAAGAAGTGTCCACAGCAGCTGTCATCTTTACGAAAAGATGTTCTGATTCAACACACAGAAATAGTTGCGAGTCAGAATTTCCCCATTATTAGTCACAGAGCAAACATGCAGACTTACAGCAGTACTGTATTTTGTAGAACACTTTTTGTAACCCTCGCATTCAAGTGAGTCATGTCATGTGAAGGACAAACTCCTAAGGCCTTTCCTCTAATAAAGAAATGTCATTTTGTGTAAATTTAGTACCGGTTTCCAGAAAATGCGTCAATAGCAAGAGCTTTTTCCAAGAACTGAACTGAAGTTGACAAACAAAATGCTGGATTTTTGGTTATGTTCATGTTCTATTCATCTGCAATTGTACATACAGACAGTCAAAATAACTAAACTAGTAATAAAACCTTTACAAATATGTTACTTTAAAAACACTATGAAACTGTTCAACAAAACATTGTCCCAAGAAATTCAGAATTTGTCTACATTTCGATATCCTTACATTTGAAGCTCTGGTTGCGTCCCGCATCGTGTAGTAACTGCAGTCAGTTAAGTGTGGCATTCTCAGAAAAGCAGAAAATCTTGGTTTGTTTAGCAGCAGGTCAACTTTAGGGATCCAGGTCTGCTGCTGTTATCCTTCCTGTTGATCTGCTGACGTCTGAGTGAGTGTCTGTATTTTCCAGTCCCCTACCAATGTCTTATATAGGGCCCTAAGTGAGCTAATTAGGCGCAAAGCTGGGTGTAAGCCTTTATGTTGCGTAGCATGATAATCACTTCAAACACTGGACTGTCAGATCACCCAGGGTTTGATCACTGCAGGATATCTGCTTTTAGCGTCTATCACTAATTCATTCGGACCGCCCTTTTCTGTCTGACTGACCAATCAGTGGTCAGCTCCCAAAGTCCTCTGCTGCCTGCTCCAGGGGTTTTAGCAGCACAATTGACCCTTGTTCCCCAATGGGGGTTTTAAATAACTCCTTTAATGCCATTTTTAACCAAGACTTTTCATTCATTCACTGATTTCAATGTAGGCTGTTTTATGTTATCAGATTTTCACACAATAACGGCAATAAAGCTATTTATTACTGTAGTTTGAGAGCTATTTTTAGAGGGAACATCTCTTATGATCTCTCATCGTCCAGTTTACTTATTGGTCTAGAGCTTATAAAGAAGCTCACTGTTGTAATTTTATGGGTTCATGGCCTGTAGAGAATCTCTGGGAGCACTTAATAATAATACATGTATTGTTAGTACCAGTATTATAATATTAGTCTTGTCATTTGTCAATTGTCATCTTGTCTCTGTCTTTTACCCAGACCTTTTTTGTACTTCCTCATAATAGTATTCCATTCACTGGTCAGAGTAGCGTGCTGTATGGACTTCTTTTTATGACCACATTAATACTTTTTCCATGAGCTCAGCTAATCAACAATACCAGTGCAAAATACATCAACAACAATACCAGTGTAGTACTTTAGTAGATTCAGTAAACTATTCAGTGTGGCTGAACTTTATGTCTCTAACTGATTGGTAAAACCTAATGTTATACTAAAAAAAAGATCTAAACAAAAGTATTATATATTAATAATGTTATTACCATATCCTCAGAAACAAGTGTCATTCATCAAGTAAAATTATAGTTAAAGCGAGACTATGTAACATTTGCAAAGGACAATCATGGAATAATACTAAACACTAGCACTGGCTAAGATGCCCATGTCTTTTATACAGCTATATTTACCTTAGGTAGCTGAAATGAGCTCACATTAGTCACCAATAGCTACTGGCCATACCAGACCACATAAGCAACTAGCAGCAAAACCCTTGAATGAATCAGTTGAGCAGCATTTGCTTTTAGAGGTTTTATTGCTTGTGATTTTGAACTTTTAGTTTTTAGAAGGAATAATTTGTCTATGTGTCTTTTCTCTTCTCCAAAGTGTCTCCCAGAAAAAAATGAGCTAGAAGTCATTAAATGGGTAAATCGCCAGTAAGTAGCATATTTTAGCGAAAAGGGAAGGTTTTTCTGGGTTAAAAGTCAACTAGCTCGACACTGTTAAACCATGGGGACTTTTAGCTATAGCTATGGTAATAGTGGGGAAGAACTTTATCCTAAAACTCAGCAATAAATTCTCTTCGTCAGCTAGACTAGCTGTCCTTATTCACCCAACCAAGAACAGGCTCATCACAATACTCAACTTGTCAGTAGTGACTGAGAGCTCTTATCTGACTTCTGCAGACCAAACAAGATGCCAGTTGTTAGCTAATCAACATTTTTTTCCACTACGGATAGCAGGAGGGATGCCAGGACTGTTACACAGCACAGCTGCTTTGTGTGACAACAGTTTGTCCCGGTTTCACTTCAGCTTTCTCACTACTGTAAATGCCGGAGACACGCTTGTTATCCACTTAAGGGAATCTGATTAGATTTTAGAGGTAATGGTGCTTCAGTCACCAAGGCCAACCTTAACAATTGCAGGCCTGTGCATGTGTGAAGGGGACATGCTGAAAATTATCAATGCCCGCCATACACATGGATCAGGAATGAGATAAGAATCTTATCAATCAAGGCTCAACTTTGGGATTGTGGTGACTATTCTGATGTTTGAGACATTTTTTCTCAATGCGGCTGCTAGCACTTGCTACAATTGAGGCAGTGTTTGTGGTTACTGGTAGGGAAGGGGTCACAGGTTCACTTTCCATTCACGCACATTTGCACAGTTATTCCTGACATGCAAACCTGCAGCAGGTTATGTACGGCTAAAATTCCCAATTTACTGACATCAAAGCAATGATATCAATCAACGCATTAGAGTTTTGCCTTTCCAGACAGAAAACATAGTTTTGCAAAAATGTGACTATATCCCTTCAATTTATTTCAGCACAGTTTGCACGATAATGTTTCATAACGTTTGAATATTAAGAAATAATATTCATCCGGTTTGCATTTGTGCTTCCTGCATCCAGTTGAAAGGATATTAGGAGATCAGCTGCATCTCCCTAACTTCATTATGTTCATTATAGTTATTCAAACGACTAAAATAAAGACTTCAGAACCAGACAACGCTTTCGTTCCACACACATGGCCTATTTCTCCTTTTTTCTTCTCTCTCAATCAAACGTCTCCTAAACTCTTTCACTAACATAATTTGAGTACTTACGGTGATGATAACTACACATGAATGCAGCAAATCTAACAAAAGCTCTTCTGTCCTCTCCTGTGAAGTCACATCACACGTTTTTCCAGCAGTTATATAGAATATTTATCTGATTTACTCAAGCAAGTGCACAGTACAGCTACTATAAAGCATGTCACAGCAAGACTCCATACATCCAAATCCTTCATTACATTTCCCCCCCAATTATTTTTATAATTAAAAACACAAATCCTCCACAAACACAACTTTTAAAGCCACTAATTCTAAATGTTCAGTGTCCAGTTTAAGATATTCTTTCAAATCACGATTTCTTTCTACATTTAATAGTGGTGTGATTTACCTCTGAGTTAAACGGTGTATTTCTTAAGTCCCACTGAAATGCTGCACTTGTAATACCATTGTAACAGACAAACTCACAGGTGTTTCATCTAAATGAAAAGCTCTTGCCTAACTCAGTTTCAGTCTTGCCCAAGTTCTCCTTTCACTTCAGAAAAATCCAACAACTTATGAAACACTGGGTGATGGTGACATTAACTTAGCTGTACAAATTATGGACAAAACCCAGTTGGAGGTTTGGATTCATTTCTCCAAAATCCTCTATTTTTACAACTTGTTGACACAGTTAGGAACTGGAGAATGGCAAATATCTTTTTTTTCCCATCTTGACTTTAAAGAGATAAAAGGAAAGTGGAACAAAACATCTTCTCAGACATGCTTACTGTATTTTTTGCTGAGCCTGCGAACCAGTAAATAGCTGTAACCACACACCCTGGATTGTGAAATGTGAGGGAAGATAAGCGTAGGATAGCAAGCTGATCACAGAGTTTGCATTCCACAGTGGTTATGCAGTTGTTCTGGCTGTAGGTGCATGCCTTTCATAAAACACAGACAATTTATCTTGCATGCAAACACAAACAAATTAACACTTTTCACTTTTCTACTTCTGATTTCGTCCCGATTCCCCTGGCCTGTAGTTGAATCCCCCCGCCCCCTACCTGTAGAAGCTGGATCTCTGTCAAGGTGATCACTTTGACCACACAACAACGACTCATGGCTCCCAGAGTGGCAGCGTCTCCCGCCACAGGAGCTGCAGATTTTTATCGAAGAACAAGAGCTGTCACGGCTACAGCTGTGTCTCACCGAGACAGGAGAGAAGAAGAGGAAGAAGAAGAGAGGTGCTGCAGCCTCCTTCCTGAGCTTTTGCAGAAATATCGGAAAGGAAGGCATGACACATCAGCTTATTTGGGAGCCGCACGGGCCGTTTCCTGTGCGTGTGTGTGTGTGTTAGTACATGTGTGTGTGTGTTTTTGGTCAGGCAAAGGCCTGACAGAGGCAGAAATACAGATGGCAGTTAGCAGGGTTTGAGTGTGTGTGGAAGGGGGGGGTAATAAGTTGACAGAGTGTGAGTTCCTGCTTGTGGATCACCACACTTTCCTTCCTGCAGAACATCCAGCCCAGCTCAGCACATTCCCCCAGGTTATCTTCACGACACCCCACTTCCCTCGCAAGGCTCTTTAACCATCAAGCTGCAGTCACGGATTCAACTGGGGAAACACACACAAGTGTAAACTGTCTATGTGTGCAAATGTACTAAAAACACACAAATGTGCACTCACACAAAGTTGTTATCATGTCCCAGTCACTGTCAGGCCACAACAAAAGCCAACACAGGCCTTCCCAGAATTCCTTGACACAGCAAAACTGAACGAGGTCATTGCAAATCCTCCCTGTAGCCCCAACTTTTAGATAACAAAAAAATCTGCTTAATCTGAAGCCAAGAACGTATTAAACACAGGAGAGTCCAAACTTTAAAACCCTTTCCAGCATTAGCAAAACAAATCACTGCTGTTCTGACCTTCTCTTCATTTTGTTTTACTTGCATCACATTAACCTGCAAAACTATTAGCATCACAGCGAAAATGCAACAAGAATACTGCTGGTTTTATGTAAAGTAGTCCCCGATCGTAAGCCTAGACTGAAATTCAGGGTCATCCTGTGTCCTGAAAAGTTCAGTAATTATTGCAACCAGTAACTGAGGGTTTTGTATATTTTGATACACTTAATAATGAACACCACAGAAGTTTGAATGTAATAAGGCAAATCAAATCACAATGATTCAGTTAAATCAAGCCGGTCCAGATTATGTTTTTAAAGAATAATTTTAACACTGTAATGCACAACAAGCTAATGTCTCCTCTCAGCTGTTAAATTGCAATTTGTCCCACACGTGTCCATGGTGGATGATTTCATTAAGCCAGAGAATGCCAGACGTGATACTATCGGTACAAAAAGAAGTTCTCATTATAGCAGATTAATAGCCTCTACAGTCTCAGTCAGCTGGACGAGTGAGCATTATTTATGCTGCTGTGTCTAAATCATTTTGCTGCTATTTGAAGTGCAACAAGACACATACTCTTCATGTCTGCGGTGTTTTCGTGAGAGTGCCCGTGTCCGTGTGTCTGTTGCACATCACTGTATTCCATATTCTTACAACTTCAACCATTACCCATGTGTATATTTGTCTGTTTCTTGTTTATTTGATGTCCGCTCTTTGTGTATGTGTGTGCACTCTATAAGATCTAGCCAAATTCCTGGCTGGCCATTTTTGGCTCATCTTGGGGTAGGCCACAAGTGCTCACCTTTGTTAGTCCCCCTGCATGGCATGTTTAAAACATCAGGGACTTCCTGTAAGAGTTGGCCTGCTTCTGAGACAACACTTCAAAGTGCAGCTCCCACATCTGAGGACTGTTTTATCCTGCTAGAAAAGGAATGCATAATGGACACGGCACCACTACACTTTTAATGATTCTCATATGAATTAAATATTACAGCCATTTTAACTGGATTACACGTGAAACTATGTGTGCGTGTGTGCTTGTTACCTTGATGAAATATTGAATTTATGAAAATGGTCTGCCTCAACATGGGTGCAAAAATAATTAAAAGTCATACTTTAAGTAAAGATGGAAAATGTAGGACCCAGTGGAGTTTTGACTGTAAACAAACATGATTTCATTGATTTATGTTTAACTTTTGACACCAAAACACATTTGGTATATTCTTAAGGCCTACCAGACTGTATGAGAGCGTATTTCCTACATCAGAATGAAAATGTAGCTATTTACCTAGTGGTGTTTTGCATTACTATTCTCAAGCATCCAAGCTGTGATTGTGGTAATTAATAGATTTTTAAAATAAACAGACTCTAAGTTCATCAACAGTTTAATAAACTAGCAAGCAAACAGTTGTTTCTGTCATATTTTATTTAATTTCTTGGCTACAGATTTGATGTTGACAAAGGGTAAAACTCAGATTGGTGTGTTATTAATTAGAAAACAAGCTGTTTGTGTAGTCTGAGTGATTGTATCAGTGCTTTATTTAAAAAAATGTTGCGATGGAAAGGTTTTTAAAAAGATAGATAGGTGATGTACATGAGTACACATCCCTTACATAACACAAAGTACACTAATAAAGTACTCTTTGTTACTGACTCAATTACTTCCACTTTTACAAACATTTCATTGCATTACAAACACTGAGCAAAGACTGAAAGACTGCATGAAGCTGAGTGAGAGAGAAGGAGGAGGAGACGGATGAAGAGGTGCAGCTTGTCCTCGCCGTCTGTGCAAAGGAGATGTAATTAGTCAAAATGGAATAATACAATTTTTGTTCCTAAGTCAGTTAGAGCACATTATTCTCTGTGAGCAGTCAAAAGGAGCTTGTTCACAGGAACACCTGAGAGATTGTAGACCCTCTACACACACAGTCCTTTCAGAGATACATAACACAAAAGGTTCGCTTCTGTTGTCAGATCAGCTCATGGAACTGTACGTACAGTGTGCCTCGTAAACTAGTGAGTGTGTTTACGTGCAGTCAGTATTTGGCCTACTCTGACCTCTCTCATCCACTTGCATGTAGTCGTGTAACAGTGGTAAAGGCTCCCACAGCCAAAAAAGGTTCCAAATTGAAAGAGAGGTCATAGTTGATTACTTTTTATGTAGCTAACCATCATTTATGACCAAGCTTTTATAGTTTTCATCACCATGAAGGCATAAAGGTGCATGTAGTTTTTACAGCTGCAATGAAATCACTTAATATGGATGCTCAGTGATCAAAAGACACAAGTAAACAAACAAAAGAAAAGGCCACCAAGACAAAGCTGCTCAGCACTACAGAATAGAGCATTGTGGGTAAACTGCTGTGTAGTGGTTGTGGTCCTGAAAGGGGCACCTCATCCTTGACCCTCACTGTCCAGTGAGCTAGAACAGGATAGACCGGTTGTTAGTGTTGCCTCTCTGAATGATGTCAGAAAGCTGTACTGTAGACAACTTTAATCTCTCACTTTGGCAGACAGTGAAAAGAAGCCCCCGGTGGGCTCCAGCTATAACTATGAAGATGAAGTCTTATTAAAATTATGCACATGATTGATTGCGAGACAGTCCCAGCTCACCAAAGTAAAGGCCTTTCAAGCCTGGGCAACAGCCTAAAGACAAAATGCTCAGGACACAGAGAAAGAAATCCATGCTATACCCTCAAAAGAAGCTTATGAGTCAATGTACCTTGACAATTTCATCCTTTCACAACAAAGCTCCCTTAAAAAGAAATTCAATTAACTTGATCCAATCCTCTTCATTTGCAGCTAACCTCAGTGATGGGACAATGAAATAGTTTAAAGAACAGAGCGCAAGTTAATTTGCTTTTAATGTTTCCTTGAATTTTCACAATAGTGAAGACAATAGTGAATCTATCACAGTAAACACAGTAACAGTAAATAACATAATAATAATAATATATAATAATATGATATGCTAGAATAATGCAATGAAATGCTACTACACTGGAATGATTTTGAAATACAAAATACAAAATAAATAAGAAAAAGGCCAAACCCTAATTTTGTTAGTAATCATCAAACTTTACAAAAAAAACAAAACAAAAAAAAAATTACGAGAAAGCATGACAGAAAATGAGTGGTGATGGCAGAGTTATTATTATTAATATTTCTCTCATTATTCTTTAATAACGTCAGACACGAGATTTTAGTCAAAGGAATGGTAAAGGGTGCTTGTTCTTGACATAATGTGCTTTGACAAACTTACTCAGTTACTTACATACTCAGTCCGATTATTTATTCGTAAATAAACAAGTGCAAAGTCATTTTGATCATTATAATCAAGGCAATTATTTCTAGTAGTACTTTTATAGTATGAAATTGTCTCACGGCAATTTCTGGAAGAAGTTTGCCCGTAGATGCATATGTCAGAAGAAACCGTCAGTCCAGACTCAAGCAGATAACACGGCAGGAGTTATTGATCAAGACTCAATAAAAGAGATGAATTGCAGATATATTGATTACCCCTCCCCCCCCATACCTTAACTTGGATGGGAAATGAAATAATGCTAGAGCTGTTTAATGAGAACTTTAATTAAATCAACTTTGACCTTACCAGATCCCATAATATATGGTTTGTGCCGCGGACAAAGAGCTGTGTGTTTGCTCCGTTTGGCTAGAGGCTGGAGGTTTCAAGCTTCCATGTCACACTTGCTTTGCTTTCAAACTAGTTTTGATGTCACAAAATCGTCTTGCATGCACATGTTGAACTGAGTGTTGAGGTGAGCTCCAGATAGACTTGTCTCCTTGAGCAGACACATATGATCTGAAGGCATTGTCCAAACTGAAGTAGACAAGAATTAATCATCAACACATGCTCAGTAAAAGAGATGAAAGTGGCCAGAAATGTTCGGTAATGTAATTGTGCATGAGAGATACTCACACAAAACCAGGAAATACAAAAAACAGTTGGAGGTTGGAGGAAGTTGTTCCAAGCTAATACCTATTAGAGACTGATAACGTTAGGCTGTAGTAATCTAACTCAATAGAAGACAACATTATGTAACAAACAAGCAGAATATTAGAAATGCATTGTAGCTGATATAACTCGTGTTTAGAATTACAAAAGCGAATAATTGACTATTTCACTGTTCCCTTCGCGATATCCAGGAGCTTCTCTGAATGGTACCACACTGGATGACGGTGCATCAGATGGCGATTTCAGACACTGCGGTCATTGCTTTCATCTGTGAAGTTCTTCTTTTTAGAGTAATGCATGGAAGGACTTAACATTTAGCAATTGTTACAGTTGCTACAATGCATTATGGGTAATGTGTAAATAAAATGATTTGGATTGATTAATTCATCTCTGGCAATTGAATACAGTGGAGATCAAAATCTGAAATGTTTCAGCACAGCCCCTTCTGACCTTTGAAGCTTAACATGGCATCAAAAAAAAGGGGATGCTACTCCCAACAAAAAGTCCGTTTGTGGGCTAAATTTGTAAGCCACTGTTCAAAAAGCTTTTGGTGGGGACATATATTGATCCCCCTCCCACCCCCTTAACTTGATTGTGGGAAATTAAATAATGCAATAGCTGTTTAATGAGAACTAAGCAGAAAATTAAATCAAGTCTGACCTTGCCAGAAATAATAATGTATGGTTTGTGCTTGCGGACAAAGAGCTGTTTGTTTGCTCTGTCGGGCTATCTTGTGGCCCTGCCGTTTGAACGGGTGAGCTTCTGTGACGAAGGGAGGTCGCGCTCTTCTTTCTAGCAGCGTGTGAGAGGAGGAACAAGAATTAAAGTGAAGGGTGTAAGAGGTAAAGGTCAGAAGAGCTCAGGCTTTTATCACATGCAGATTTTATACTGACCTGCACCAAGATCATGGCCTTACAACATAGTTTCTCTTAGGAAATATTATGACAACGTATTTTCCCAAACCTTAACTCCAAATGAATAAATATAACTGTAATCTGTGTAGTACTGAGCACAAAAATCTCGTTTTTTTTCTTTTCTTCTTTGTTAATATAATCAATATGAATTTTTTTCAAAATGTATTTTCCGGTGCCTTTATTGGATCATGCTACTCCGCCAGCCATCCTCTCTCATCACTCCAATTGCCAGTCTCGGGTAAATTGGGTAATTAGCTGTGCCTGAGTTCAATTTAGTTTCTCCATCATTTAGTCACTGCCAATTCCAAGTGTGTTACAGAGTTTTCTCCTATCATTTCTAATTCGCCGTTGCAGATGACCATGTGCCTTCTCTGGTGCACATGCCAGCCACGTTCTTTTTCACCAAATATGGTTCACCAAAGCCAAACAGCTTCAACAGGGAAGTCAGTTCAATCCAGAATTGAACCTGCGGGTTTAGTTTAAAGGCCCATCGATTTTGTTTGTACATCTGATAGTAAGAGTGGAAGCATCTGTGTAAGTTATCCAGTTTTTCCGACACCTCCAAGTGAAGTTTAAACATTTGAACATTTCTTTCGCATCACTAAATCATTTCGAAAAGGTGTATTTTTTAAATCTGTTCAGCGTAGATGTTTTAAGCTCTCTGTACACTCCTCAGTCCTCTCTGCTCCCACCAGTGTCAATGCTGAAGCATGCATTGCATTTCTTCTACTTATGCGTTGATAATGCTTGCATGAACTGAAACAAATGTCCCTTTACTCCCCCCTCCACCCCATCTGTGAAGTTTTCACAATGACAGATGTCATCAGAGAAGAATTTGTTGTAATTCTGTAATTCATAACTACGGTTGATCACTTTCATTTCAGTGTATTTGAGCAACTCAGTCCAAAACTGTGCACATAGACGTAAATAAGGGTTGGTTGTGCATGTTTTAGCCCATGACATACAAACTGTACATGCTTTACATTACGGCTTATCATAAGTTTTTAGATTTCTTACCTTCTGCAGGCTGGGCAACCAGTCGCCTCAGTTCAATTCAGCGTGTTACAGAAATCGGCTTTCTATTCAATCACACAGGTCATCTATGTCAGTATCTATTTGCGTCAAAGTTATTTTATCTTTATGGGGTAATGTGGTTGTGAGCAGAAACTGAAAAGCATCCAAGAAAACCACGAGCAAGAATTTTCTAAATATCACTGGTCCATCCTTCTATCTGTATATTAACAGTCTGCAGTCTGTCGATGTGTATGGAGACCAGTGGTTACAAATTTTGGAAAATGGTTGTCGGTAAACGTGAACATGATCTGCAGTAGTTCTTTGATCCTTAATACTTTTAGCTATTGCAAATTGTGAGTGGAGTTGATCACTCACTTTTATGTGTGTATGCCATCCAGAGGTCATGAGTGTGTTCTGTACTCAGGAATAACTTAAAACAAGTCCCACCAAAGCAAATAATCCTGATTTATCCTTCAACTTTTCCCCCTTCTTTCTTTCGCTCTCTCCCTCAATCTACACCTTGTCTCACTCCTTCTCTGTCTACCTTTTTATCTATATCAGTCTCTCTCTCTCTCCATCTCTGATTATGTTAATGATCTGATGTGCAGGCAGAGAAGGCACCTGTGCGAGGCTAACGTGAGACGACACCGATCGTTTCATCACAATGGGGAGCCCTGGAGACCAAAAGACTCACTTAAAAGGCGTATTTCAGGGTATTAATTGCTTGACATGGCTCACTCAGGTATGGGAAACCTTTCGTATGGCAATTAAAGGACTGGTAGAAAGACAAAACTGTGCTGTGGCCAAGAGATGGCTGAGTGTGTAACAAGCGGTGAGGTATTTCTCACAAAATCACATGCCGTTAGCAGACAAAGTTACAGTGATTGAGTTAGCCAACCCTTTCTACTCCTCGCTTTCATGGTGTGTTTGGTTTTGTACGCAAGTGGGAGTAATTTCACATGACCTCGGGCTTTTGCCAGAATCTGGGGGTTTTAATCCCAGTACCTGGTATCATATCTGGTGTCATAAGTGGTGGCATTCAATGAGTTAAAAGACAGAATACCTCAGTTCTAATGTGTGCGTTGGAATTTTCTGCTTCCTGCTTATTAAAAGTAAATGAAAGCTCAAATGTGTCAGTATAAAAAAAACAGTAAGGTACTTTTTTTCCTTTAGCAAGTTTAGCAGATTTGCCAAATGTGTACTTTGAAAAGTTGACTTCTTTTTTATTAGTCTGCTTTGTTTTTATCTCAGATATTATTTAATGTTTAAAAAGGTTCAGGAATTCTACAAATCAAATCAAACACAAAGACAACAAGGTATCTCCAAAATGTCAACTTGTCACTGGCTCAGAATGGATGTCTCCAAAAATCATGATAATTGAAAATATTATTTGAGATACACATAATTAAGTTATAATGATGCAGAAAAAATACTTAATTTTGAAAAAATATTTTGGTAACTATCACATTGTTATCATTAGAAATATTAACATTATCAAAGGGAACTTATTGCTTAATATCCAAATGTCTGTACCCATAAAGACAGTCTGTGAGCACTGTAATAACTTCTCCGTTCCCACGTCATCACTCTTAATGCTTCCACTTCTTTATAATTAAGTTGTAATGTCAGATTTGTAGTACAGTGCTGTGCTTTGATTCTGTTTGGTTTGGCATTATTACTATCAAAGACATTTCAGGGTTGAATTATTTTACTGCCACTCTGAATTTGATTGAATCGAATGCCCTTTAAATTTACATTATTCTGCCCAAAATTTGATATGGGTGCCTCTTTCATTTTCTTTTTGCATGTGAGAGTCATCAGCGTGCCTTTTGCGGCATTCTGAAACAAGGCCGCTCTTTATCTGAAGAATGTAAACACATGACACAAACATATTGTTTGGAAATTTGATTTGATGCCGTGAAAATGTAGTTGGAAGCCTGCAACATCGGAAGATGATTTGATTATTTTATGCTTTACATCATACAGTCGTCATCTTGTTGTGATCGTGTGAGTAGGTGTGTCAGTTCCACTTACCGATCCGTACCAGTTATATTCCAGCATCTTGGCGACACTTGTGGCATTCAAAGCACCCCCAATAAAAACTGTATTCGTATGCTCTTGCACAACAACAACCACAACGAAAAAAAATCTTGATAATGTCGACCTGTTGCTCTCTTCTCAACCCAACTATACAACTCTTCCCCTGTGTGGAACTGATGTCATCAGGACTTTGGGGGGACAGACGAAAGCTAAGCCATTACACACACACACACACATTTTTTTGTACACATGCACTTGCAAGCTTACACACACTCCTGACTCTCCTGTTGAATTTTGGCACTCCCAGGGCTTACGACCTGTTGATAATGAACCTGAACCCATTATTTTGAGTCAATGAATTGAAAGAAATAGGGCAAAGAATGAAAGCCACAGGGCCAATTAACGGCATTCTTTGATGTATTACCGTCGCTCGCCACTCAACCAGACCGCTCTGCGCCTTTTGTCTTTATCCCCTCTGTTATTCATTAATTATTCTGAGCGGGGTCAGAGTTCGTGTGGCTAATTGTGCAGACCGTCTCTCTTTGAGGATGGCAAAAGATTCGTCCAACACTGACACTCCCCCTGACTGTGCCCAGCCACCTTGAATTATGCCAATTATTCCAATTCTTTGATTTTTTTTTTTTTTTTTTTTTTTTTTTTTTTTTTTTTTTTTTTGGTTACTAAGCTGTGTCTCTTTTTCCCCTCCCTCCTGACTTATCATAGTCAGTCTCTATCACTGGAATCTCTCACTCTCACACACACACACTCATACAAACAAATATGTAGTATTTTGCCCAGGATCTGTCAGGACAGTCGACAGATCAGATCTTTGTAGACCTCTGGCCACTTCTTTTCATTATGAAATGCTATTTCACTCAACAGTTCTACACTTGCGGCATGCGGCATCACTCAGCACACTCACATTTTTTAATGAAGCTAAGTTAAAAGGCTATATTTGGATGTATTTACCCATTACAACTCATTACTTTTTAAGAAGTTGCATGGGTGTAAAAACAGTTTATGTTTTTCAGTGTTAAAATGATCTATATGTTGGACGCACATGCTTTTAACTCATTTAATTCTTGTCAAGAATGCAAATAAGTGTCAAACAGCATCTAAAAACAGGGATATTTACACCCACTATTATTTCACTAATTACAGCAAAGATAGTAATCATTTATAAATGTGTTTTGTTTTGTGTATTTTATTTATTTATTTTCAAAGAATACACTCCCCCTTTTAAAACACGGGTCTTCAAACTGAATGAAGTCTTGTTTCCAAAGTTCCCATAACTGCTGAAAAGAGTTTGTGCCTCTGGATTTTTCACAGTCTGAGCCAGTTTTAACGGGCCATTGGAAACGCATTACTTAGTTTAGGATGAAAACTAAGACAACTATTGACAAACTATATCGAGTTGCATCACAGACATCTTGCGTCTATCTGAATAGGTGCTGGACATACAGCATACAGCCCTTTACTTCAGGTATATGCTGTGATTATTCTTGTTATTTCAGTACTTCAATAATATGTGGAAAAATACTGGTTGTGCAGCTTGCGCATAGACATTTATACAGGATTCCATGAGAATACAGGCAACAAAGGCAGTGCCATTCTGCAAGTGACATGAGAAGAAAAGGAGAAATGTAATCAGATTAGGAAACTTCCATGAAGCCAACCCATCTTTAACATGATTAGGAGAATAGACAGCATATAATGGTTTAATTAGGCTGTCAGGCAGTTTATAATTCCCTTCATCAAAACCATGAATGCAGAGTCGTTTCAAAAAAATATTGTTTTTAAAAGGTCTCTTGATCTCACTGTAAAAAACAGAAAAAAATACAAACGTTCACTGGTTTGTGGTCTAAGTGAACAACATTTGATTTCCTGTATTTGACCATATTTCTCAGAATTATTTTCTGTCTTGATTATTATTTCTGTGGTTTTCATGATAAGCGTACAGCCACTGTGTCACAGCCTGCTCTGCCCCTCTCCTGCACTGCATTCCATACCGTTACACAGTGAAGACTTGATGATATTAATCAAATAACAATACAAACAAATGATGATTAAATTGTGATCATCAAATTATGATAACTGGCAGGCTAGACCTATATCGGATGCATGTAGATGTAATATGCTGTACAAATTTAATTTGTAAGATCACGCAGCCTGTTGTGATCTCGTGCGCTGTATGGTACGGCACATCCCTTTGTATCTGGGAGCGATTCTTTTCGCCAATGACTACATACTAATAACTACAACGTCATGTATGTTTCTGAGGACCAAAATTAAATTAAAAGTAACATTTGAAAACGAAAAGGGGAGTGTAGTTCATTAAATTAGTACTGTCTTAATACAAAGACAAACAGCCTGCATGCATCTACAGAATGCCACATTGCGTCATTGTGTGTTTGAGTTTTAGTCGGGTATGTGTAAGTAAAAAGCCTTGTGGTCAAACATCTGTAACCATGGTAACTGCAAACAGCTGTAGCTTCAGAACACTTAAACACACAAAAATAAAATAAATGAAACTAAAATTCACTGACAAAAACAAAAATGTGTCTTTTTGATGATTAGAATTGGCAACAATTGTGGCTAAATGGCTCAAATGTGACCAGTTTACATTTTAGTCAAAAGGCTAAAGCTAAAACTAAATCAGGTGTCAGAATTAACACCATAAATAATCAATATCATGTTATCATAAAACAATGATTTATCCGTTAACTCTCTGCTGTTGTGTCATAACACCTAGGTTGCATCTGCGTTATTACTTCCAGTTAGAAGTCAACTACCTCTTCAGTCCCATTGTTGCTTATTTGTCCCCTGAAGGCCATGTAAGATCACTGAAAGCCTACGCTAACCTTTTGTTTCTCAAGTCCTTTTGGATGTGTTTTCTTCAAAGGTAGCTGCATGTTGCACCTCTGGGCGTGGGCAGCCTTGAAAGGTTACGTCCCCAGGCCATGTCTGTGTCACTGACGCCACACTGGCTAAACTGTGTCCCACTCTGATCTCCTTAATTTGGCGTGTGTGTGAAGCTTTGCCTATCACGGCTGCTCATCTTGTCTTTCAGCGGAGAACAAGTGGGGAGAGTTGTTAACAAAAGACCTTGATAAGATTATGTTGTAGCCACAAACAAAAAACAAGGAGGATACAATGAGATGACAAGCTTTTTGATTTCCTTTAAGGCCCAGTCTGGCCACTTCCACTGTCTTTTGGCTTTAGGACATATCGCTGTAGATCATATCTTGTGGTTACTTTCCTATTAGGAAGTTTTTGACGCAAGTGTGTATCCTAGTATAAATAAAAAGAAGTCATTGAAGAAAGTGCTGGTTTGGCCAAAGAAAGTTTGGTCTGTTTGCTTTTCTGTATTTTTTGGAGGGATCTACTGTATAAAAATACAACTTTCAAATTAGAAGCAGTTACAAACATAGTTTGAACCTATTTCTAAACTATTTCATTGAAAAAAAAAGCTTTACCCCTGTAATTTTCTTAATGGGGTGTAATATATGTCTCTCTATTTTGACTCTACAGAATCCACCAACATTAAGATGTTTGTTTCATTTCATTTCCTCTGCTACTTTGCAGAACATTCTCTTTTTTTTAACTATTTACTGCAATGTGACGTTGTATTTGCATTCATGCATACAATAAATGTCCCCTTAAGTACTTTACTTTACCCTTCAAACCAAAGTACCCAAGGATACATCACACACTTTGTCACACGTGGAACATAAACACAAACATACAGAAACACAGAGAAACACATTAGGGGTTCTTGAATACCAATTACGTTGTTCTTGTTACACCCCTTGAGCTTATCTAGCCTCTGGGGAGACCCCCACCCCTCTCTCTTTCCTCTTTAAACATAGATCCCCAAACCCAGCAGGAAGTCTCTACTTGTCCCAACACACAGTCCCTGCTTACTCCTGCTCTCTGATGCACACTGTCCACTTCCCCAGCCACACACTAACACTAACACTCTCAGCACATTTTTATTTTTGCCCCCTTTTGAATCCTATTAGTGCGTGAACTTAGTTTAACTGAAAAAGACTGTCGACTTCACTCAATTAGGCCTAATAGGATTAGGTTGCCGGTATGGGCCTGGAGGTTTAAATAGGAATGGAATTTTGGCAGACACCTGCTTCATCCATTGCATTAATCTTATAAAGGCTATGGAGTATGCAGAGGCCCCGGTGACGCCCAGGGTTGAATGGTTGGATGAATGGCTGTATTAGGTGCATGGGCTTCAGCCCTGATGGCATCAGTACCAGAGGAAGTGTGGTGAGGGCATACAGTAGGTAGCTACGGAAGCTCAACCACAAGTTTAATGCAATAGTTTAATACAGTAAACGTCAGAACTGATGATTGTCTATCTATCTATGATTTATGATCATTTGTTACACTGCAGTAAGGATGGACTCGGTGTGACATGGCTAATGTGCTCTCTCCAGCTGATTGTTAAAAGACACATTGCTCTGTGGTACCACAGAGCTGCAGCTGATAAGTGAATGTGCTGCTCATCACATTTTCAGGTTGTATCTATTAATTGTGAGGAGTCATGAGGAACCAAGAACTCAAGTGTTTACACCTTCTCAGCCAAAAACTGAACTGAACATTTTGGAGCTGGAGTTATTTTAGTCTTTAGTTACTTGCAAATGTGGAAAGGTAATTTAATACGATTTAATTAGGGATTTAAAGGTATACAAGATATGTGTATATCATTTAAGGCAGTTTCAACACTTCATTGTCCTCAGCTGCATGTTATTGAAAGATGTGCAGAGAACCCTCTTTCAGTTTTATTTGTTCCTCTAGTTTATTAAAATTGTTGGATGAAGGCTAAAGTTGAATGCCAGATTCACTTCATATCATAAATCACAAGCATAACTACTTGTCAGCAAGCCCCTTGAGATGTGTAACATGACAAAAACATGTGGGCAACAATCCTAAAATAATGTGTGAGTGCTCCAAACTTAGAATAATGTGAAGCTTTCCTGTTCTTCCAAGTGTCTGCCTGTGATTTATAACACAGTTATAGTCTTGATAATGTCACATACTGGAGAGCACTGGTCAAAAACACTGCCATTCTGGTGATGTTTGGGAAGTTGGTCAAGGGGAAGGAAGATGTCAATGTAATAGAGATGGGGATGGATAAGGGTGGCAATAGAGAGTAGAAGGCTTGATGAGGGCCCATGCTGTTAAGATAATTACTAACAGTCATTGTCTCTTAGTAGGAAGAGAACAATGGCCTTTTACCATGTCATGATCGCTTTACTGCTTTGTCTTATCCACACAAAACCTCATCATTTGAACACTTATCCCATCCAAATCCCTATGTGAGTCATAAAAACATTTTAAAATATTATTTTAGGCTTTAAACTTATATGATGCAATCATGCAGAATAATATGATGCACATACAGCACAAACTTTAGGTGTTCATTGATGTTGAAAGGAAGAATTGAGTTGCCACACATAAAAACAAAATAACTTGCTGATCAAAGTGCAACTAACACTAAAAAGTTTCAAGCATCACTAAAGGTTAAAAAAGGAATAACTATTGAAGTTAAACAACACAACAACATAGATGAAGTGACATTTTTAAAGCAGGTTAGAAACTCCAGATGTAGTAATGACAAAGGTACAATCAGGTTATCAATCTAAGCTTGTAAAAGTCAATTAGGGGCCAGTCTGAAGCCCCAGACACACGCTGTAGACTTAATGTTGGGCTAATAGCTGGGACAACTACATTTGTTCTCAACTAGTGACGTGAGTTCAGTTAACAATCATTAGCCCTAAGTCAAAAAGGGTCATGTTCAGACAGACAACAGGACCCCCTTTAATGGGACCACCACATTGGCTCACCAAGATACTGTATTTACCAATCAAACATGTGCAAGCATACATTCCTGGTAGGTCACTTTGTAGCATGAACACCATATTTATAATGTCTGCCAAAGTTGTAAAATCCTGTCTCAAAGTACAACCCTGTCATGTTTTATATAGTTCTAAATAGTTTTCCCCATCATATTGTGGCGTCAGATATCATCACATCAGCTGGATCATGTTCAGGGGCACCTTTTTTTCCGTTTTAAGGAAGTGCCACATTTATGCACCGTACCAAAGTTACACAGAAGTGCTTAGAGTTGTGGTGCATGATGTATGAGTCCCATTTGTGGTTCAGGTAACAAAGGTGTGTTGGTTGAAGTGAAGGAAAGATCATGGTTTTGGTTGAAGGTTAATGGACTCTCAAGTCACTGTTGAACAGTGGTGTCTTTGGGTATTCTGTTGCTCATGTTTGCACAAGCATCATCCTGGGCATTGGCCAAGTCATACAAGACTGAATGCTGGAAAATAATTTACAATCATATTTACATTTTATTTAGACCATTATCTCCTTGATACTAACAAGCTTGTCATTTACAAATCACCCCCATCAGACAACACTACGATGCAACTGACTTGGCTAGTAGAAAGCAATTTTAGTTATACCTTTCCGTTACATATAAATCAGTTCACTGGCTGTTAGAGCCAAACAAGAAAGTTGTTGAATTGCGTATCTTTTAAGTTAGTTACAAAGCATTCATCCATCATCCACCCATCTGCATAGCAAACATGCAAGGTGATATTCAGAGTCAGTTTTGAACCCTTCTCCTGACAGGAAGTTGGATCACCCCACAAGGCCACACAATATGTTGCTGAGAACTGACCCATCACTGTGTAAATCGACAGAGATGTTTGTGTGGCACAAGAGCAGGAACACCCTTGTTGCTAAAATGCAACATTTTTACTTGCCCAGCATTAGTCATTGCCATGTGTATGTTTCCACGTGTATTACTCGATAGTAGCAAATTCCCTAGAGTGTAGTCAATCCTCTTCGTTACTAATCACCATTCTTCCCAGGGGTGTCATTCTAAGTCTCATACCAACACCTCACAATCTCTTTCCCGGAGGTCTCTCCATGTCCTGGATGCTGTGAATAGCTATCTTGGTGGCCTTGAAACCCCCCACCGGCCCACCTTGAGGGATTATGATATGTTTTATCCACAAGTGGCATGTGTTTTGTTCTGCGCGTCAATTATCTGGACAGTTCATTGGCTTGATCCTTACTATTGTAAGAACAATCGGTGTAGGAAGAGGTCAAGGGTGAGCTGAAGGGGCGCTTGTGTGTGTGCATGTGTATGTTGTTAGGATGGAGTTATGTCTAGCCTGAGATACTAAAGAATTGAACATGAAACATTCAGAGCGCCTTTCTGTCTAATCCTATTAGTGTCTTAGATAACCCTGCTATATCAGAAGGGGTCCAGGGAAAGATCTCATCATCTAAATATATAAGAATTGGATTGAAATTTCAGTCATAGGCAACATCAAAAGATGGTTCTAATGTTGTGTAAATGTTATTTTGTTGAGAAAAGGATTGATATATTCATTGCTCCTGATCTAAAATAAGATCTGTAAGTATGCATTAGGCCAGGCTCCATACCTAATATGATCTAGCAATTAGAGTCGTGATAGCATCAGTTTTCCAGACTTGGAATTTTTTGGTGCTTTACCTTTTCTGTCATAAAAATGTATGTTTCATTTTGTCTTTTGAGACCACAACCTGCATATTTTCACAGATCATACTCTAATTGCTGATTTTTCATACTGATTCACCTGAGCTCTAGCTACCTAAATAAATACCTACAAAAACATGAATGTTAGAGTTCTAATGGTGGCCCATTAGAAGAGTTTAGTGTGTAAGAAAACAATGTTTCCGGGGTGTCAATTAGCTTAGTTGGTAGAGCGTCCCCCCATGTATAAAGGCTCAGCTCTTTCCCCACATTCCTGTCACTCTTCAGCTGTCTCTATAAAAAAAAATCTTGAAAAAGGCCAAAAGAAGTAAAAAGAAGAAAACAATGTTTCCGTTACACATGTGAATGACAGTTTCATGCCAGCAACTTAAAAAAACTTTACCTTTATGGGGCAGAACTAAGAAAAAAATGAGACTGTTGTCACAGATAATTGTTTCCAGTCACATAGAAAACACTGTTTAAGTCTGAGGCTTCATTTGAGTAGCTAATTTAATTTACAGAGCACTGTATACATTGGACTGCTAGTTGAGGCTCAAAAACTTGCTGACAGTCTTACAATAACTGTGTCAATGAGAGGTTCATGGTCACATCGTAATCTGAATCGTAATCGAGTTACTTATAAAAAAGTAGATAGGATATACAGAAAGATACAGGGGAAATTGCATCATAGAATTTCTTTCTATTAAGTTGTATATTATATAAGGGACTCTCTATGGCCACTCTGCATTTCAGGGTCACTGAGTTTAAATGTGGTTGACATGCCTACAGATTTTCAGGGGACGTGAACCAATATACCGTACATGGAATGAACCATAATTGCGTGCAGTCTCTGGTGATAGCATGTGTGTTTTCCATTGACATATTTAATGTTTCCAGCACATTAGTCCATCTATGTGAACCTCTGTCTGTTTCTATCCCTCCATTCATTCATCCATGCATTCAGTCCTGCGGGCAAAGTCCAGCAAAGCAGTCCAGCCAGCCTAGGCACTCAGCCAGTCCAGATGGGTGGTCCAAACCAATCACCGCTGCTCTCATGCTTTGGCTTGCAAGTGTCCCTGCTTCCCTGACACCCTCCTCTTTTTATATGCTCCCTCCATGTCTCACACATCCTCTGATTTCTTCTCCTCTCTTCCTTTGCACCAGTTTTGACTCTTTGGCTCTTCTTTTCCGCCTGAAGTGTTTGCGTTTTTCTCCTGTTTCATTGTAAGTATCTCTGTTTCTTCCTTTCCTTTTCCACCTTTCACCTTTTTAATCTCTTATGCACCTCAGGTCTCAGGTGTAAGTCCCTGTTTTTTTGGCCAACATCTGCTCTACTGGAGTGTTTTTTGAGCAAATTACTGAATGTCTTACTCGTAATGGAGCTGTAGCCGACCTTGTGGAAGCACAGAGAAAGGGTTTACCAAAGCAGATCAGTCATTTTATCATGCTTTGAAATCTACAATCAAACTATTCACTGTGCAAAACGATGGGTCTTCACATTTAATGCTCTAGTTGAGGGTGTTTACAGTCAAAATGACAGTTTAAGACAAGCCACTGCATTTGTCTTTGATTGTCACAGGGTGTACAAGCTGGCTAGCTGAATTTGTGGAAATTTTTACATGGCTTCATTCACCACCCGACTACACTCTAAAGTTATGTGTCTGGTTCCACCGTGACTCAAAGGCTCTGCCATGGATATTAGACAAATAAACCTTGAGTTGTAGTGTCACTCGCAATGTTGTATGTGACAGCGGTTTCATGGCAAACCACATCTAGATTTGGAACATGCTGCCATTCTAACACCACATTATCTGTGCAGCTTTACATAGTAGATTGAGAATATTGTATATTGAGTCAATTTTATCATGAAGAACCTACAGAATATAAAGAAAACAGACTTCTATATATTGAAACACTGGGATTCTAATGACAAGAGATTCCCAAGCATGGGGAGAGTAGAAAACAAACCAAACTGGCTGAGATTAAAGGAGATCAACATAACCCAAGCTCACAGTGCTTAATTAGCTATTACCTCCAGTGATCTGAGCTGTGATTATTTTTATGACGCAAACTACTGGAAGGTGGTGGACAGTTTCAGTAACCAAAAGCTGATGAATTCCCTCACACTTTCACCTACATCTATCTAACCTCTCATCCTCAGGTAGTGAAGGAATCAACTTGTACCTTGAGGCAGTAGTCAAACCACAAACACCCACTTGCATTTGAACATGCACACAAACACACACATCACGCACCAGAGCAACTTTATCACATGAAAGGCCTCCTACAGAATTTAGAAACATACTGCAACAATGCTTTGAAGTCTATCAGTCATCCATCTAATGTAGGGCTGTTTCCTGTTCCTTCTCTTCTAATAGTCTGATTCATATCTCCTTTCCAGAAATCTCCCCACAAAGCCTAGGAGACAACTACAGTCGATCTGGGAGCCATTTGGCTCCTTTCACAATAACCCCAACGCATCCCAAACATCCAAAATTCAGCCTCACTTTTTGCATCAAAGCAAAGCAGGAAAATACATCCAATTTTTTGAAAATCCCAAATGAGGTATGCAATCTTTGTGCAATCTAAAAAAAAAAGAAAAGAAATGCACACATATGAAAGAGCACATGAATACACACAGTATGCATACAGTAATTGCAGTAGCCAGTTATAGCTCAGTGATCTGTCATGACATTGTGTGGGGTTCTTAGTTGCCTGGACAATGGTTCTACAATCCCCAGAGACCGAATTTGAAAGGAATGGCCCCAGAGTTCATTCAGATAGTTCACGTTGTGTGTGAACAACAGCAATATGGTCAAAATCAGGCCAGTATGTATCATCGGCAGATGGTTACGCGTATACTGTAACCACACAAATTTACTGCCACTGACCGCAGCATTTGAGGAGATTAATGTCAATAAAAACAGTAGACTGCAAATGAGCAATGATCTTTACCATAACATCCCTGTTTCATTACCATTTCCTTTCAAAGACCTCAACATCAATGAGTCATTGATGTTGTTTACACATAGCAGGCAGGAGGAGGTTCACCAGAGGAGGCCTGATGTGTTTACGACCTGGTTGTGTTTCATATTTATGACAGCTGATGCATTTGCTGCAGCTCTGTAATTATACATGTGACAACATTTTTCTAACCTTAACAACTCAGTAATTACATACCCATGGTACTATATGGGCTATTAGGGGGAGGTGTGTTGATAAGAAAAACTCACATTGATGGTGAATCTTTTAAACTAGAGGTGGTAGATGTTTGCTTTGTGATCACAGTTCTCTGCCTGGACACCATAAAATGTAATGTAAAGAGATTAAGAGGAACAAAGGGAGAGTAATGCAAATAAAACATAAAGCCATAAGGGTAGTGAAGTAGCTAGATGAGTATGTATAATGAATTGCAAGGTAGGGATACAGTACATGCTCTGATCTTTAAAACAGTGGAATCAGATTACAGTCATTGCTATTAATTACTAGTACTTATAGTCTTGGATTTTTTTTTTGGTTTAGACTTAATTTGTGGCCAAATATCTGCAAAACTAAATGCATTCTCACAGTGGTCTAAGATAGTTACAACGGGCCCAAATACACATTATTCTATATCTATATCATATAGAGACGTCACAGCTTTTATAGTTGAGAAGAAGAAAACCATGACAGAGACGGGTTAAGCATTTGCAAGGGCCCATTCTCCGTCCAACACATTATTGGAAGGCCTGTTCTCTCTATTGGCGCCCCGAGAGCCCATAGGCCCCAGTCCAACCACACTGCCTGCACAATATTTACAGCCCTCATCAACCTCAGCTGTATTTCCTGTTTAGTGCTTTTTAGCAAATGTTAACATGCTAACTCATTAAGCCCAAGACATTAAACATGGTAAATATTACCTGCTAAACATCAGCATGTTAACACCGTTATCGTGAGCATGTTAGAATGCTGACATTAACATTTAGCTCATTGCAAAACTACAGCCTCAACAATCAGGTAGCATGGCTGTAAGACTGTAAGACTGACTGTCTTATTGATGCATAACTGAATCACATATAATGCTTTGATTCTTATTTATACAGTGTTGCTATAACATGTTGTGGCTACCTACCTTCCATGTGTTTTGGGGTTGATGCCAAACAGGGGTTTGTGCTCTGGTGTAGGCTCTACTGTAGGGATACTGAGAGTGGGAATGATGAGCAGTGACACTCGGCCGAACAGGGCAGAACTCAGGCCAGCTATGCGGCTGTGGTACAGAATTATATAAACCCTGTCCATCATCTCCCTGACTAATCATCCACTGGTCGTCAGGGCCAAAGCATGACTGGAACATTTCTGGCAACCCGAAACTGGATCTACAAAAAAAATTGAAAAGTAAATAACAATTAGCCAGTGAATTAACCAGTTCTGTAATGAAATTGTCATATTATCCTTATTAAATCATGATTTATTCTCTGGATTAATCAGTGAACATCTTGTTAAGGAGAGGGAAACGAGAGGGCAGAAGAGAGATGCACAGGTGGATGTGGTTATGTGTGTGTTCTTGTGTTTTAGAAATAATGTTCCGCCAGTTACTTTGGACGGCTTTACAGTAGACCTGATTACAATGGTTGACTGGTTGCTTATCTTGAAAGCTGGACAGTTTCTTATAAAAACATTAAAGGAACACTTTGCTGCTTTTCAATTAGCACATATTAGTCACGGCATGGCATATCTGTCATGTCCACACGATTTACATATGTTCTCTGTAGCCATCTATAGCAGAATCCTTTACTTCTGCCTTTAAACATCAGTGAATATGCAAAGAACAGGAGCTATATTCTTTTTTAACTTTCTGCCCGGGAGCCTCAAGCTGCCGTCAGATTTGAGAACTTTCTGATAGCGGTATTTTCCTTGAAGCTATATCATTGTTCTGGAAATTATCCACTTTCCAAAGGATTCCCTCAAATTTATTCAGCCCAGGCACAATAGTATCTTGCTGGGATTTATTTGTGAAAGGAATAAATGGCTTCTCATTGGATTTTGTTGCGAGTTTAATTCTATAAACTTATAACTAACTTGTAATTTTTCCATCATGGAGTGAATGGATGGACAAACTTGATTATTGGCGTGACTGAAGTAACGACAAGCAGCATGCCCCAGATCAAAGAATCTTGGAGGCTGTGGCTTAACCAGTATCAGTTGATACCAAAAGGCAATTTGATTGGAAAAACATTGCTGCCAACCATCTTTTCTCTATGAATTATTAATAACACCCAATCAGATAAATATGGGGGACGCATTTTCTTAATTGCAAAAACAGAAAATGTAGTTTTAGTGTGACGTGAGTGTTCTTCAATTTTGTCAATGAATGGGCAAAAACAGCAAACATAAATCTGTGATTGAGAGACGTAAAAATGTAATCGTACAAATATATCATTTTTATTGCATGCATCACATGTAGTGCTTTGCTTGATGCTTTTCATTAACTCTAAATTCAGGCTCTCGTTCTTTTTTCTTTTTCTTTTTTTTTGAAGCCTACAAAAGCCCATAAATATTCCTAGCATTGAGCATCACTGGTGCTATGAAACAAATTAAAATATACCACTTAATTTCTTTGTTGAAGGCTAAAAATAATGGTGACGGGCCACAGCTGGAACGTAGTGAAAAAACAAGCCCAGAAGTCGTCAATAGCCGAAGGTCCCAGGGGGAGGCCAAGGGCGCAAGTATGAAAGTAAGTACTTCATATCTAAATTACAATATCTGAGTGCAAATTAGCTGTCACTTCCACTGGAGTACTAATGGAGGATACGTGCAAAATAGGAGACTCGTACATTTGCTACAATGCAGAACTGATTGAACACAAAGGAGGTAAGAAAGTGGATGAATGTGTGTGATTCTAATCTAGTCTAGTTTCTGCCTCTCTCTTCCTTCTCCTTCTCTCTTCTTATGTGGGAGGTTAATTGGCAAGGCATATGGCTGCCAGGCTGTCCAGGCATGGTGCAACAGTGTTTAATTGCCTTTATTCTGTCGCCAACACTGCGGAATACCTTTGCTGAAGAATTTGCCAACCAGTCCTAGGCACTGTGTAAAAATGTGTAGATGACGCGGAGCGGGCATGAGAAAGCAGGTTTTTGTAAACGTAGAGAAAGGGTTTTGTCCACCTAGCTGCATTCCTGCAAGGACGTTCATTTAGAACAATTGGTTTGTTGTGTGGCTTTAGCCTGAGTCTTTGTCTGTGGTTTGTGAGCTTCTCTGTTAGCCCATGAGCAAGGCGTCTTCCTTATATAGCAATTAAATGGCTCATCACACAGAGAGTGTTTTATGGGAATGGGAATGCCACTCAACTAGAATTTTGTCACCCAAGTTACTCCTGCTCCTGTGCTAACCCAGAATATGTATTTAGGTCAAATGGCTCAGGGTCAGAGATGAAATACGTACCTGCAGGGGTTATATTTAAATTTCATATATTTGAATTTGCCTGCCCCTACTAAACTATTAACTTTAAAACTATTTTATTTAATGCATCAAGTCAGGGATATATTTGCCTGTTTGCAGTCCAACATATAATATAATTATTGCTGAATACATTTTGTGTTCCAAGTTTCTAAAATTCAAATAAAGGTTTCTCATTTTCCAGAGACATAGAGCTTGATAAATGGGCTTAATTACATAAAAATTACATAATCTACATAAGAAACGCATGTTTTTATAATAACTAGATTTGTAATAAACAGATTTGACCACTTGCTCGTCCAATGTTAAACATTGCACTTTGCTTAGATTGCCTGTTGGTTTACCCGAAACCAACAGGCTGGTATGAATTATTAAATGCAGATCTCAAATTGAACCTGCGTTCATTATCTCATGCCATATACACGGTGTGAGTGTGTGTGTGTGCGTGTGCGTGTGTGTGTGTGTGTGTGTGTGTGTTAGTAGCAGCTGCCTTCCAGTTGTCATTCAGCCAATAAAAATCCTTTGTGGCTAGATGTGTGTCTCACCAAGCCGAATCTCAAAATAAAAATGAGGATTTATTAGCGGATTTTGAAATTGTGCCTCACACGTTCATATGGTAGTCAATAAAAATCTGCATTATTTTGTAATTTATTGGTTCAATATCATAAATATGATCAATTTTAATTGAGCCTTTGCTGTTCATTTGCAATAGATGCTTGCACTAATCACCTCACATTAAATTATTGTTCCTCTATCATCTCATCATTGCAAATGCAGAATAAAAAAAGGAACCCATTAGAGAGGAATGTAATACAACAGTGTGTCATCCATTTGCAGAAACAAAATTTTAATCACAGCCTTGATGATTATAATGGTTTCAGTCTGGGGGCCAGTTGTCCATTACAATACTTAATACTTCTGCTAAAATAGTTTTGTCTGTCTTCACTTCTCCATTCCGATCTAATGATGTCGTCTATATCTTTTATGAACACCCTCAGGTCAGGGCTGCGTTCTCACACTCTCACTTCTAAGGCCTAACACAGGTTGTTTTCAATTCTCATTAATCTCATTTAACTTACACCAGGCAAGAAATCAAAATTCAGGATGTTTTTTATAAGCTATTTTATAATGAACTATCCTCAATCAAGGTCTACACCTGGTTTAGTGTAAACCCTGACTGGGAGGCTGACCCTGACTTAGGTGTCCTCTCCACCACCTCAATTAGCTTATCTCAGTTAGCGTGGCTCATTATTAATTGTCTGTTGAATGACCATGTAATTCTGTAAACAGTGTGACTGTGATGTCATGAACTCATGAGACCACCATCTTATGATTCCCTGGTTGTTGAACATGTGTTCTATATGTTGTTAATTATCTGAGTTTGTATGGCTTCCTTTTAATCCAACTGAGAGCTGACAGTAGAACTTAAGGCTTCCTGCTGATCTGGGCTTTACAGAAAGCCTTTGAGCCATTGGAAGACAACAGGTAACTCACGCTGCTCACACTTCTTTACATTTGGCTGGAGGCCTCTCCGTGACTTGACTTGTTTATCATCAGAACCCAAAACTCTAGATAGCTAATGTATTACAGTAAGACTGTTATGTAAGTAAGGTTTATCTGTTGGGTACGAGTTGAGTATGTCAACGATAAATCTGTTAACCACCATTAATAATTCAATGTATTCACTTATATATTAACCAACAATGTAGAAGACAAAGAACTTTACTGAAATGGAGTTACAGGTGTGTGTGCTCACTGCCTGTAAGTGCTTCACACACTGAATAAATGAGCTCCCCTCTTCCATTACTCCAAAAGATGAAAAATTATCATACCTTGCCGGGCTCAGTGTGGCAGTGCTGGGAGCCCGACTGAGTAACCAACTGATGTGTTGATGACTCCTGCAACATAAAGTAATCCTTTGAAAAAAAACCTGGTGGCTGTCTGGTTTAGATACCTTTCCAGAGGCTCATGCTAGCGCCAAACTACCTGCTTCAACAGAACCAGCTAGCGGGCGCTTAATCACTGCAGCCTGACGTTGTGGTGCTAACATTGAGTAACATCAACGCAACAGTCACAAACTTTTTGGGCCACGTTCTTGGAGTGGAATGATGATTGAAAGATTCTCTGGGCTTATAAATGATGTGCACTAGAGCTGGGAATCTTTGCCCGAACCCGTCGGGACCCGACGGGACCTGGTGGGTTCGGGCATAATTTTTATCATTTGAATCGGGCCCGGGCAAGGCTCGGTTTTGCGTTATGACTTGCGCGGTAAATGAGCAATTAAAATGAGTGGTAAATGCGTTTCGATCTGCGCGAGACAGGTGCAAAAAAGGATGCTGAGGAGGTGAAACGGAGGTTTGCCTGTGGTGACCTTGTGTTGGTTAAGCCAGTGAAAGCAAAGTCTGAGGTGTGGAAAAACTTTGACCATTTTGACTGATATGCCATATGCGCACATTTGAATAAAGTCGGGCTGCAAACAGGTTCGGGCTCTACAAAGCTGTCATTCAAAACGGGCCGGGCCGGGCCAGGCTCGGGTCGAATTCTATCGTCGTCTTATATCGTTTCATGCTCTAATGTGCACATCCCTAGGACATCTGTCCCACCTGAGCAGGTGGTTTACAGCGGAGGTCTAAGCTAAGGTCCAGTGTGTGAGATTTAGTGACATCTAGTGGTGTAGTTGTTGTAATTGCAACCCCCTCACATCACCCTCATTTCTAACATGAAGAAGAAACTATAGTGCCTCCAAAATGTGCTGAATGTTTCTGTCTGTCTGTCTGTCTCTCCACGTTACACACTTAAACAAATCCTCACCCACCCACATGGAGACAGGAAGTTTAGAGTATCATTGCTGAGGATTTTCTGAGTGTCTGTGTCACAGATCACAAAACACACACACACACACACACACACACACCAACGTCTGCCTCATTAAAACCTTTCCCATAGATGTACTACTTTGTACAGCTCTCTACTCATCATCACCTCCAGTCCGCGCAACTCTCGCCTCCCTTTGAGCGCCACTATTTATTTTCATCAAGGTCTCTCTCTCTCTCTCTCTCTCTCTCTCTCTCTCTCTCTCTCTGTCTGTCTCTCTGCCTTCTTTCTCTCTACCCCTCTTGCTCTCCCTCTCATCCACAGCGGGCTTTGTTGCAAGGCTGTCATGTATTGAAGCACCTATTTATTTGCCTTTTTCACCGCTAATTCTCTTTCATTGTCCCTCCTGGCGTCCCGTTGCGTCTGGAACAAGGCCGCCGCGAGAGTTTTGTTCCCTGTGTTCAAGACATGAGTCAGCGAGCCAAGATAATGATGAAGAGCTCAGACACGCAGGAGATCTAGCCTCTATCACTGATCACACCGGCAAAGTCTTCTTAACATACACCCCTCACGCAGTGTCATTATTACAGAGTGTATTCAGTTTGCGTGCAGAGCTGAGGTCATCATTTAGGGTTGTGTTTTAAACCTGTGTAGTTTAACTGTCCTCGACTGTTTGTTCTGAGTCCGATCACTTAAACAGAGTTTGACATGACCTAACTTGTTAAAGAAGATGTGTAAAATATGTCTGGAAAAGAAGTTATTTTATATTTCCTTATGTCACTTTAGTTTGACTTTAGTTTTACTCCCATAAAAGCGTAATAAGCTGTACTATATGCTCCAAATTCAAACTTCAGGGAAGTTGCAGGGATCTGGTGGTTCTATCATCACTAAATATATGATTATACATAATATATTAACTATAATGCATAGTCACATCTTTAGCTTTTATCTCTTTGAGCAACTATGACCACATTAGACTTGCATTTTGACAGTTAACGTAATTTAAACTCATCAATAACATTACCTCTCTTATGACAAGAGTGCCTCTCTGGTTATAATGATGTTACAGTATTTTATCTCCTATCAAGGGCAGTTTAAACAGGTACAGTGGGCCATAAAGAACCCATACATGTATGTAATGTATATACTACAAACTAGGGGATAGATAAATTGGTGAAATTAGTCACAGTCTAACCCAAAAAGGTCGGTGCAAAGTTAAGACAGGGACACTTGAATGTGGAAAAGAGAAAAAAAATGTGTATAATCAACTTTTATTTCTAACTAAAAACTAAAAATTACAGATTAAGTTACGAATTGTTCAGTAAAACTAAAACATTTTTAATGCAAACAAATATCATAAATGTACATATTTATTTGGACCCCTTAAACTTTATTAATATCTAATGTAGATACTCCCATGACATCTTACATTTTAAATCCTAGCATTTTATAATCTGTTGCTTGCAATATCTATTGAATATCCATGAAGTCTACCGGTGCAACCAAGTATCAAATTGCATTCCACAGAGTAACTTGTTGCTATTATCTGTAACAATAAGAAAAAGAAAAATATTCTCTGGTAATTCAGTAATTTTCCTCACATCATGCAATTACTTACTTCAATCTGTATAATTTTAAATTGGACTGTCCTGGAACTGTAAGATACAGGTCTATAAGGGTTATAAGCTCTCATGAAACACCTTGCACTCTCACCTGTCACATAAATGTGTGAACTGCTACAATAGCGAGCATGAGGAAAGATAATATATATATTGTTGTCTTTTCTGGACTGCATAGAGAGAGACCAAACTTAGCGAGGCAGAACATAGGCAGAGCTTTGATATTATGTACAAGCTTATATATAATGTCATTGTGCTAAAACTGCGGCACAGACAGCATGTGCATTGTCGAATACAATTCGTTCTTTTCTATACATGTGTCTACTTCGCAAGTCAATCATATCCATTTGGTGACTTCAAAGAGTGGTTTCAGGAAAAGGCTGTAGACCGTGGATGAACATTCACTTTCGCTTTTCATCGGTCAAGGGTGTGCGCCACTGCTGAGAGGAGGTTACCACGGCCTCACTTTGAAGTCAGCCCCCAGAGCAGACAATGTTTACATTCTTCTGGCACATTACTCCCTTCAGCCCACTGCCTCTTAAACACACACATCCCCATCACACTGCTCAAATGCTGGCTAAACCTTAAAATACTGATACTGACTACATTATTATTATTATTAGCTCAGATAATTCATTTTAAGTCAAAGTTAAAACAGTTAGAGGCAGAGCATAAATAAATGTACTTCTTGGGAAATCAAGTCCAAGCTGTTATTCCTAGATTAACCACAAGATGGTGTTGTATACACCCACTCAACTTCTACAAAAAGACACTGTTCATACTTGTATTTCCTTCTTGAAACTGCAACTTATGCCCCCACAAACTGTGATTAAAAGAACAAGAAAAAGTCCCAACATATTGGAGAAGGTGTGTGCGCGGGTGTGTTTGTGTGTGTGTGTCATAAATTGTCTGTTTCTATATGACATTACTGAAAAGTCATGACTCAGGCAAGTTCTCCAATTTGTAAAACCCTTGGAGTGCCCTGTGCAAATATCTTAATGTCAAAGTATCACTGCACCCCTCGCATCATGTTGCACACTACTCGTTTGCACCCCATCCTCTGAACATACTCCAGCTATGTGGCACTTGCACACACCACAGCTACACATCACCGGCACAAAGTCTTTCACCTTGCCTTGTCTTTGATATAGACATACAAAAGCAGTGAAATCCATGCTTGAAGTTTTTACATCCTTTATCCCAAAGTTAATTAATACTTTTTTGCTCGCTAGAATTATTTGTGACAGACATTTTGTTCAAAAAACTACTTAGTCATCTTGGTTCTGACTCATCGTCCCATGAGGCATTTACACACGTCCACCCTCCCCGCCATGTCGGTCATTCTACCCACACGGTTTTTCCCCTCCCCAGCCCTGAACCCGCACGCGCATAACTCTGAAAACAACATTCCCGTGATGCAAGATTAGAGAAGTTCACAGGGTTTTTTTTGTTTTTTTTCTCTTATATTGTAAATAATAATCAGGTGACTATAAATGAGGAAGTAGCCCATGAGGAACTAAAGATTTTCTTGCTATGTCATTCTGGTCTGAAAGCTGCACTGAGACGAACATACAGCATGCCCACGCTAGGGTGTTATTATCAAAGCGACAACGGGATTTAAAGGATGCTATCAGAGCTAATGCAGCATGGTAATATTTCAAAAAGGCAATTTCATGAAATATCATTAGTATATAGAGAAACAAGTATATGTTTTTACATCTGATTGACTGATTGTGGAAAGTGTTTGAAACAAATCATTTTGGGAAAGAATAATAATGTATAATGTAATGTACACTAATTACAAACTTTGATTTGAGATGTCTGAGAATATATACAGTACATAGATAACAGATCCTCATTTTGCTATTTAAACATGATCAGGAACAAACAAATATTCATTGTCATCTCCAAAGTTTCCAGAAAAGTTTCTGCCACTTAATACAGGTCTACATAAAACTTTAATTAGAAAAGATTTGAAGATGAACCCCTCTGATTTCACTGATTGAAGTTAAGTGATTAAGTTTGGTGATTTATATCTTCCGCAAATGTCTGCAATTAATAGTTTGCCAGTCCTCATCTACACAAATTATATCCATTCTTAAATTTAGTATTATATCAATGTAAATAAACAAGAACTATATGTATTATATGTATTTAAGAACCAGAAATGCATATATATATAATAATAACATTCCAACCTGCCATTAACAAACTTCCTGTTGTTGTTGAACAGGATGTTGCCTGTGCAGGTAAGGGGCTTCTTTATCGCTTTATCATAAATATCAGCGAAGGCAGCTTTTACACAAAACATAACACATCTACACATAAAATCACGTGACAGCACAAATCAATCATATCATCATATTATTTGCATTTTAGGGTATTAAAGATTTGAATCTCAAATTCTCAGTTACCTGTAGTTTGGAGGCTATGCAAGACAGGTCCTCTTGGGTATACTTGGGTATATATGTCTGCCTATCTATTTCAAATTGTCCAAATTTTGTATAAACCTGCTGCTGTTGATCTGTCTTCTATTGTTGTTTTAATCTTTACTGGAAGCATGGACTAGTGAAAGGGCCCCAGATTTAAACCAAATTGTGTTTCCTCTTTTCTACCCAGGAGCGGGGTGCAAAGGGAAGCTTTTACGTAAACTGTCCATGAATACAAGACAGAAATAATCACAGATTCTGGCAAGTCATCGTGTTACATAATCGTGGTTGCCCATAAATGAATCGCAAAAGAGAGTTAGATACTACAAAAAAGAAACAAAAAATAAGCGTTTGTCTCACAATACTTTTTGGCGTATCTAACTTTGTTAAGAGGTTTTTCTGGAAATTTTTTAAACCAACCATGGTACTTACCTGGTAAATTACCTCAGATACTTCAGCTGATAATGCAGCATGCACACTCTGAAATTGTTGTCAAGGTCGATACTAAAAATAAAGGCTTGACTTTCAAGTGTAGAATGCTGTTAATGTCTTATTCTTCAGACAGTTTGTCCATAACTGATCAGCGCTGCTCGACTTGCAAGAACAAAAACACACAAGTGTTTTTGGTCAGCTTTCTGGAACGATGACATTTCATTCCAGAGGGAAGGGGCTTCAATATTACATTCACGGTCACACTGTAATCTGCATAATAACAATGATGAACAACCCATCAGGGAAGATTTGAGAGAAAAAGCCTCCAAATTCTCCTTCAGATGCATGTTGATTGTGTTTATTCATGGCAGTTAGGTTGATGAGGGAGCAATATGGAGGAGGTTGGATGGACACTTGTTATGTGTTACCGCTAAAATAGCAGACATCTCTTGACGAAGAACAAACAGCAAAGGCAGACTGAAATCAAGGCGTCTGTGAAAGCTCTCAGGAATGCAAATTCAAAAGCACTTCATTACTTGCTTTTTCCCTGCAATCTTGTGTCTGAGAGATTGAACTAAGTGGTTAATCAAGCCAAAAACTAAACCATGTCTGAGGGGCCAGAGAGGAGACACCTATGCTCACAGACAAGACCAAGGCTTTAAGCATGTGTGTTCACAATATGTATGTTAAAATACACAATAGTGTGTGTGTGTGTGTGTGTGTGTGTGTGTGTGTGTGTGTGTGTGTGTGTTTTGGATTCATACCAGATCGGAAAGATCTAGATAGATAAAAGATTGATTTTTTACCATACATTTTCACACAGTATGGTTACGCTAGAACAGGAGCCTTAAATGTTCCATAACATTTTTGCAAATAAAAAGATAACAAGACCTGATGTCAAGTTACCCATTAGTGAAAGATCATAAGATTCTTCAGTCAAATAAAATTTGAGGGTTTTTTTTTTTGTCTACCTCTCTCCCTTTCTCTCTTAGTGTCACAAAACTCTCTTGCAGGATATTGACTTTGTTTATTTTGTAGCTGAGAAGAGCTGTTATTGGAGTTGACAGTTGCAATAGTTGGCATTTGAGAGGAACCAGATTCTAGCCATGCTAGCAACTCTAGTAACCCCCACAATGACAATGCGACCATTCTGAATGCTGGTTAATTTCCAACTGCAGTCCTAACAGAACACTAATATGCTACTATAATGTACAACTGAGGCATTTCACTCAAACACACAAATATGAACCTCATGGTGGAGGAAAACCAAAGTCATTAGGATTCATCCTCTGGGAAACAAGAACGTGCAAAATTGCATGGCAATCCATACAATAATCTAGACCACAACTGTGGACTGACCAACAGTGGCCATGCTGCATTCATTAATTTGCAGGACATCAGAGGCATCTGTACGTGGTCCCAACATTCTCAAAACCTTTGAAAATGTAATGTCAATAGATAATACTGTATTAATCTTTTTTTTTTTTGATAAAGTTTGAAGCTATCACATTCCTTGCCCATACTTGTATTCAGGAGCGCTGTAACAGCTGAAATGAGACAGAAGAGATACTAGAGTGTCTTCTGCTTTTCTAATTTCCCATTGTCCTCATCAGAATAAAAAAAATGCATCCGAGATCTTAAAGGTGAAGTAAGTCATACTGGAGAAAGATAAGAGGAAGATGATTGTTGCAGCTCATTCCCAAGATGTCAAAAACCGACATAAGTGCCCAATTACGTCAGTATTTGACCCAACCTTTAAGTTCTCTGTGGTTATGTCAGGACACTCAGTCTGTCTGTCACATGGTGCACGAGACAACAGATAAACCAAAAACCAGATACCTTTACCAGTTACGAGAAGAATCTGAAGAATATAGAGTTTGATTTTATGTAGATGTAGCTCTTCATTAAAATGAGAAATATTTCTGCAACATGTCGTATAAATATCACAACTGAAGAAAGCAAATACTGCAACTGTAACAGGAATATGTGGTAAAAGTGTTTAAAACATGAAAAAAACTCCAAACATGCTGAGGAGTTCAGTTAGTATAGAGGCTCTTTCATACAGACATTCCGTAACATTAGCCGAATAAATTGCCTGAACTATTCTGGTAGAGGCAGCAGCTTCTCTTATTCACACAACCAAGGCCTTAACACGATTTTAGTGCTATGTGACTATTCACACACCAACACCAATGGCACTAAAGTCCTCTGTTGTCTGAAATTAGATGAGTTTTACGTCAGAGTGCGCTGGTTGAAGTGGTGACAATTTTCCTTGCACAGTATGAATTGTAGCAGTTCTTATATTACAATGTTCAAATGGCCTCAACTGATTTAGTGCCATAGAAAAATCGGAATCATTTTCACACACAATGCTGTAAAACAAAATTAAATAAATGAACAGTATGAGCCAAATCTGTGAAGGTATTTCTCACAAATTGTTCAATTTTGAACACATAGTGCATATAGTGGCAAGACATAAGAATATGTATGCATGTTTTGTTCGTTCTGATTCTCGATTAATCAAAAAGACTAAATTTTGCTCATTTTTCTCAATCAACAGACCAAATCCCAAAAATCTGAAATTTATCTATCATAGAGAACAAAGAAAAACAATATTCACATTTTAGTGGCTGAACCAGTGAACTCTTTTGTCATATTTACCTAGAAAATGATTGATGAATTGTCAAAATTGCAGATTGCAGATTAGTAAATCAACAAATGACTACTTGCTTAGATATATATAAATTTAGACAGACTACCTAATCCAGATATAAATTGGATTATTATTCATTTTGAAGAATTACTTTTCATGACGTCTCAGATCTGCCACAGTAATCTCCAGCGTATCCATGAACATGTAATGCACTTGACAAATGACCATGATTTACTTATGACGTAGGGATTTCTCTCCGTGATCTTGTTGTTGTTCGACAGACAGAATGTGCGGAATGCGAGTGTGTGAGTGAACTCAGCGGGAGCTGACACTCGACATTAGATTTATGGGTGGAGATTATGACCCAGGGCATTCTGGCAGACACAGAGAAAAAGACAAGCAAAGCCAAGGCCAATGGGAGAGACGAGGTTGGACAGTGAGAGACGCAGGAAGAATGAAGCAAAGGCCATGAAATGAAATGAGGTGTTTGATCTCCCCAGGACAGGTCAGGTTTTTACCGGTAGAGTGTCTGATCTGATGTCGAGCCTATGAAAGAATGGACACCACCAGCTGCACTGAGCATTTATTACGGCCACACATAATGGAAAAGGGAGACAGCAGCTCGTTGTGAGCTATATATTTATTTGTCACACCACCATCCCTTTTCTGTCCATCCCACTCATGTATGAATATTTCCCACTTTTCCTTTAAATTCTTAGAGCAACCACTCTGAAAAACCTCACCAAAGTCTACACTCTTTGTCCAAAAGTTTCCTTGACATGCACTTGGTTTTACTCCGGGCCTCTGTTGTATCTTCAAATGCCCGAACATTTCTCTTTTCCTTTTATTCTAATCGATGCAGTCGCTACAATGGAAAGGCATCCGCCTGCAGACGGCCAAATAAGAGCCTCTGAAAGGAAAACTTTCCCCCCTCTTTTAGATGACAATTGTATGTGGCTGTGTTCGTCTAGTTTACCTATGGGTCTTTGATCATGACAGCATGCGACAGCGTTTGATTCCTGGGGTACTTTGACAGTTTGCAGACCGGCAAAAGGCCCTCCAGTGTCTGAAGTTAGATCAGAGGAGACAGGGGCCTGAAAAGCAGGCGTCCAGCTGGGAGAAGATCAGAAGAGACACAAACTTTAGCGAGAGCCATTGTGAGGTACACAGTGGCTGCTGGCTCCTATAACTTTTCTCTTTGTATGTTTTTTTTTTTATATATCGCTCTCTTCTGCCTCTCTTATCTTCTGCTCAGAGTGTTGAATGGCTCAGTTAAAGGTCTGTGAGGTTTTATCTGATTCTGACAAAAAAAAAAGACACCTTGTATTTGTTCCCTCTTTCAGCTGTCTCTTGGGATTTAAGGCTGGTGTGTGTGTCACAATGGTGCACATTTTCTGTAGAGTGTAAGCATAACGCCTTAAGCTGAAGCTTAATTAAAAGAAACATTATCTCCTGCATAATATACAGCAGTGAACACTTGTTCCAAGAGCATTTTTCCTATGGATAAAGTTGACAAAGATTGGACGTGTGCATGAGGTTTTTGAGAGCTTTAAGTGAAATGAACAGCAGTGCTTATTTCAGTCACTGTAATTACTGCCCATATTAGATTAATGTATGACATTATGTGATTATTTTACTATAGAGCCTCAGTTGGTTGATTTTGAGGAGGCTGTCTCACGTTTGGTAAGTGTGATAATGGTGCCCTCTAGTGCCACTTAAAAGGAGGTTTACAGGTATGCGATGCATTCATGCTTATTTTCATCATGACTATTACCATTGTATGTTTAGCTATATGGAAATACATACACACATAGAACACTGGAAACATAAAAAAAACAAACATTACATTTAATGTAAATGTAATGTAAATTTGAAAACATCACATATGTTCAGTAGTTGAGTAAACGTGTTTAGTTTTATTTTAACTGGTTGGTCATCTATGGAAATCAACAGCCTCCGTAATACCAGTGGTGGTAAAGTAACTAAGTATATTTACTTAAGTGTTGCACTGAAATAATATTAGTAATTAGTAATCGCACTTTATTTAAATAGTGTTCATTATACTTGACATCATACATTGCATTTTAGAGGGAATAACACACTTTTTGCTGTTCTACATTGAGCTGACAGATGTTGTTAATCTGTAGATTAAGATTTACACACAAAAACATGATTGATACATGAAATTTGAAGGATTATTACTGATTAAACCAGCTTTAAATGTCTTTAAGTAGCCTTAATGTGAGCAGAATTAAACACATTTACTTAAGTGTAACCACCACACTGGTTGCTCTGTTTCCCTCCTGCGTCAATGTAAATTAATTAGGCATTGATTGATTGATTGATTGCCAAATGAAAACAGAGCCTGAATGATTTACAAGGCATCACTAATCGATCGCCGATGGTAGCTCTCTGTGAGCAGCGTGCACTGCCTGTGCTGCTACGTCCGCGCGAAGCCTCAGCTGCTCAGCTCGAGCTCCGGAGAAATGGCAACAACAGTGAAACTACACACCGGGGCACTCATGCCTATTTTGGGCCTGGGGACATGGAAGGTGGGTTTATTTTAGTTTTTTTTTCTTAGTTTGGTTAACTTTTTAAGTGAGCTAAGAGAATGCATGACTGAAGACACGACGGCTCTGCACACATGCGTTTATATCTAAATTAATTCGCCATTAAATGCATCTTAGTTTACAAGTAACTGTAGTTTGTTTTACTTAGCACAACCAGAGCTGATACAAACCGTGGGTAATGCTTTCTAGAAGAGGCACGACCGCCGTGTGCAAACGTGTAATGTAACACTGCGAGCTGACGTCATTCACGGCATGCAGGCTTCACTTTGTGTCACTGTAACCTACAAAAGTCTCAGTTATTCAGGTTTAAGTGTTGATGTAGACACCAACTATTATGAAACCTAATCCCTACACACTTAGTTTGGATAGCTTGGATCAAATGCAGAGGGTATATTACCCCAAAGGACCAAATGAAAGTGTGACTTAACTAATTGTTTGGCTCTATTTCAAACAAATAGTCCCAAGAACTAAACCCCCAGACACAAGGCATTGTTTTTTTTTTCTTTTAAATAATGTGTGCTGACACCATGTTTAAAAAAAAAAACACACTATTTGTTTACCACACTAACTAACAATCCCTGTCTGTTAGTCTCCCCCTGGCAAAGTCACAGAGGCGGTGAAAGCAGCCATCTCAGCGGGTTACCGGCACATTGATGGAGCTTATGTCTACCAGAACGAGGCGGAGGTGGGAGAGGGCGTTCACGCCATGATCAAGGACGGCGTGGTCAAGAGAGAGGATCTTTTCATTGTCAGCAAGGTGAGCTTTGGGTGCGTAATGTATGAAATGTGCATTTATGTAAGCAGTGTTTTAATAGTGGATTCTTCAACATGCATGGCTTCGCTGTTCTTTCATTTCCAAGCTTTGGTGCACTTTCCATGAGAAGTCCCTGGTGAGGCAAGGCTGCGAGAAGACCCTCAGTGATCTTAAACTGGACTACCTAGACCTCTATTTAGTGCACTGGCCCATGGGTTTCAAGGTAGGCACACATTCTTACCTTTTGTATAAGTTTTTATTTAGTCGCCATATTGTCAGTGTCACAGTCATGTGGCGTAAACCTGAAGAACATTAATCCCTTCGTCATGTTACAGGCTGGCAGTGAGCTGTTCCCTCTGGACAGCGCAGGAGAGACGATCAATGATACTAGTCACTTCCTGGAGACATGGGAGGTGAGCCAAACTAACAAACAGACTTGTATCGAACGAGTGACGCAAGAGTCGAACAGCAAAAACATGCCACGATCTTGGAAAGTTAGAAAGAAGTTGGAGAGATAATAGCCAGCTTAATATTTTGAGACAGGTTTAAGACTAGTGCAAGTTGTACTGTACGTTGGGGAGGGTCAATTTGTTTTTTATGTTATGTATTTCTCAGGCGATGGAAGAGCTGGTGGATGCCGGTTTGGTCAAAGCTATCGGTGTCTCTAACTTCAACAAGGAGCAGATTGAAGCCATTCTTAACAAGCCAGGCCTCAAATACAAGCCTGCCAACAACCAGGTACACTGAATACACATTTGTAGAACAAATGGATAACACATTTCAACTCAGCTGCTGTTTTTTAACATGCATATGCAGCATGTTTGATCCGGGGCTACTGAGCAGCAAGAGAACAGATACGTTTCAAGATTGCGGCTCTTAAAGGGCAAGAGGCCTTAAGTGGCAGTATCTGTCTCGTCCTATCGGGTCTGAGAAATGAATGTCTTGTTAATTCGTAATGGGCCACAGCAGTTCTCCCTCAGGCTAGACCAATTAGCTGAGGTGACCTTATATTTTTGCTGTTTTTTTTTCCAAACCATCGGTCAACATCAGTGTCTTGTTTTGTTGTATATTTGATTACAGCGCCGTTTTCCTCCTGCCCTTGTGCCTGCCTTCTGTCACCATACACAGCAAGCACAGAACTAAGACTCTCATATTTAATATGAGTGGTTTATCCCTTTTAAAATGTTGTCAGATAAGTAAAGCAGACTCTACAGGTTTTTCCTTAATGCAGTCGCAGTAATATTCTCTTGTGTCTAGTTTTTTTTTGCAAAACTTGTGGAAGTGATATATTAGAGAAAATTAAGTGCTGTAGTTTGAGACACTCAAATATAATTAATACTATAATATAATAAAAATAGAGGAAAAGACACTAAATTAAACGTGGAAGCCACTGAAACCATTTATGTATGAAACTCAAATTTCAAAAGCTGGACAGTTACAAAGTTACTACTTCACCTTAAACTGTACAAAGCAACAAAATCTATGACTTCAAAGCCCTATAAGATGTAGAGTATGTTCTGATAGCCTGAATAATTTGTTACTTGGTATTTATTTCATTTGGTTCATTATCTCAGTTTCTGCATTGCGTCCTAAGAGTTGTGTGTTTGCACCACAAGGTGGAGTGTCACCCGTACCTCACCCAGGAGAAGCTGATCAACTACTGCCAGTCTCAGGGCATCTCGGTGACAGCTTACAGCCCCCTGGGCTCCCCTGACAGACCCTGGTGAGTTGCATCACAATAACACGAGAAAGGACACTATTACAAAGTGGGTCATATTTTGTTGCATGCCGATGCAGTATTTGTCAATCCCGTCATGTGTGTTATATTCCCGTGGTCAGTTTCGACTTGTGACTGTAGTTCCTCTTTGTCTCTGTGTTTTGTCACGATAACGTGCCGGGAAAAAAATGGTTAGACAGTTTTCATGTCTGTACACCTTTAATTCACTGTTTTTGCAGTAGTTCCAGTATTTGTCTACCTTTTTTGATTGTCAAAGTAATAAAGTGTGTGAGTCATGTAAATTATACCGAATGATGTATTTTAACTGAAGGGCTAAACCTGAAGACCCTTCACTGCTGGAGGACCCCAACATTAAAGCCATTGCTGAGAAGCACAAGAAGACATCCGCTCAGGTACAGCTCTCACGTGGGCTCAAGCAAATGAAAAATGAAAGTGAACTAAACATTTTGAAACCATTATGCAACACAGAAGACGAATGCTTCTTCCTCTTGTCTCTTGAAGAAGAACTTGAATTTAGAAATTGAGTTTATTCTCAATCTCAGTGTAGTGGAAGTGAATGCGAACACAGAGAAAATTGTGGTAGATGTCAGTACAGTTCACATGGACCCTTACAGTTAATACACGTCATGACCTCTAATCACGTTCATGTGTTAATACCCTTCAACTTCCCTGCCAGGTCCTGATCCGCTTCCAGATCCAGAGGAACCTGATCGTGATCCCAAAGTCGATCACACCGCTGCGCATTCAGGAGAATTTCCAGGTGATTAGCTGAGAAATAGTTCAAATATTTTCTAGGATTAGGACCCTCAGTCTGCTTCACTTACCCGTTGGCACGTGTTTGAGATTGTTGTTGACATCTTTGCAGGTGTTTGACTTTGAACTGACTGAGGAGGAAATAAAGACTATATTAGGATTTAACAGGAACTGGAGAGTCTGTCCCATGCAATGGTGAGATTGTACATTGTTGTGCTTTTTTAAATTTTTTATTATTATTTTGTTTGTAATATTAAGAAGATCTTGTGTGTGTTTGAGGCAACCTTTTTTTAATGTTCATGTTTTTCTTCTTTCTGTAGGAGCACAAAGCACAAGGACTATCCGTTCAATGCAGAATTCTGAAATGAAAAATGCAGTTGTAGCACAGGCTTGCAGTGAGTGCTGGAGCTTGCTTCTCTACCCTCAATGCTACTTTCCTGTTCTCCAGTTTGTAACGGTTGTGTAGCCTTGCATCATGTTTTATTTTCTTGTTATATTTCTCAAGAGAAACTCTGACCTTTTCACCAAAGGTAATTTCAACTTGTTTGAACAAGATTTCTTTATTTACATTCATAGTCTTAGTGTTAAATCAAATTTACTTTTGTGGTACGTGTAGAACTTAAAGTTACTGAAGAACATAAATGTGTGCCGTACACGGTACCAATGTTCAGTATAGTTCTGAGTTAGTTTTAAGAACAGAATAAGCAATCTACAAAACATACACCTCAGTAAGTGTTAGTTTTGTGTTTTTAGTATCACGTATGGGGAAAAAAATGACCTACAGTAAATTCTCAGAGCCAGACTTAAATGTAAACTGAGTTATGGGATACACCGAGAGATGTATCATACCTTGAAAGCACTCCTTATGTAACTAAACTGGTTTTTCCTTTCATTGTTTGTGACCAGGTTTATTTATACTCCTTTGCAGAGGCATCAGTGCCTCAGCGCATATATTTATCTGCAAAATTAAAAAGTACTGTTGTCAAATGCAGAACCAGTATTACCTGGATGTGTATGACTATGAGTCATAAGGCGTTTTCTAATCATGTGTATTAACCCTGTTACGAAAATGTTGCTTTCACTTCCTGTGTGAGCTGTTTTGTTAAGCACTAAAATAAAGTCCTGTGGGAGAAAGTAAAAAAAAATAAAAAAAATCCTAGATTGTGCTATTTAATGACCATTAGGGGCACAAAATGAAATAGTGACAATGAATGAACGAACAAATGAATGAACGAACAAATAAATGAACGAACAAATGAATGAACGAACAAATGAATAAATGAATGAACGAACTGCTGGAGCTTACACACACACGAGAAAAAGGTATTAACCTCTATATATTGCGTGATGTCACGAGTAACAGTCCACATTTCGGTTTCATGTGCCAAAAGTGACCCGCCCACCCCATGAACCTTATAACAGTGACAAGTTTTTATTACCCTCCTGAAAGACAGGAAATTGAGGCTTCTAAAAAAGACATAATCTCAGGTGTGAGTCAGCAATCATGCATTCTGGGAAGACGGGGAGATAAGTTTAACTGGAAATGTCAATATTATCAAGTCAAAGTGTTATGCTGTTGTGTACAGTGTTGGTTGTACTGTTACAAATAGGAAATAATCAAGCACAGTTCATTTATTTAGCAAATTTCAGTTAGAATTATTTCACATACAGAAACACAAAACATCAGGAGGTAAGTACAGGGGTTAAACAGTATAAACCTATTAGGAAACAAAAATAGCAATTAACAAAATCAATATTGTCAGTAACTTGCTAACACTGCTGCTTTTCATTGATACTGTAGAGAGTACATTGATTTTCGAACATGGAGCCGTCAACTTGATGTGTAAAATTTTCGTGACTGACACAGGTTTACGAGAATATATCTTATATAATAGAATGTTGCGTTCCTAAACATATTCATACTGCCTAATTTGTCATGTAATAAAGACGCATTCTTGACATATGTCCCTAACCTGCTTTGTAAACTTACTTTGCCACATGGTAGTCTGTTTAATTAGCCAGCTAGCGTTCATGGTGATCACTTTCAAACAGTGTAACCCAGAGATTATTTTATTTACACCTTATCAAGTAATAAACCCAATGAAACAGGATGTATATAGACTTTCAGTTCAGAACATTCATTGAGTTAATACTATCCAAAAATGGTCCAATACTAGTGATTAGTAAGTGTATGTTGTCTGATGAGTTAGTATTCTGCATTCAGGGGGAAGTCTTTGTGTTTTGAGGCCCTGTAGGGATAAGAAGAGGAACGCACATTACTAAAAGTTTATCAGTAATGATAAATAATCTAGCAACCTAATTTATAGCCTACAAGAATTCATGTTTTTCTTCTTTTTTCCATCGTCTTCTCTATCTACTCACCATTCTAGTTGGAATCCTCTCCAGTTTTTATTCAAGCTCAGCATGGTCTTCATGTCGTCTTCGCTCAGCTCAAAGTCAAACAGCTAAAAGATAAAGAACAGCTAAGCAACTCAGAGACAAACCACAGAACCTGACTTCAGTGTTCTGCATAAATGGAATCCAATGAATAACTACCGTTGTGATGAAACTATAAAGTACGTAGTCAGAATTTTTGCCGAATGCCAAAATCTAAATTCCTCCAAAATGTTCCAACATTAATACATCGTATCAGTAGAACAAAAGCAATCAGCATCTGGTTTAAGTTGTAAGGTGTACCGGTGTACCTGGAAATTTTCTTTGATTCGATGGGGTGTTACTGACTTCGGAACAACAATCACATTCCTCTGGATGTGGAACTTGATGAGAACCTGATGAGAAAAGAGTTTGTAAGTGCAAAGCATTATTTAAGCATTATGCAGGCTTCTTCCAGAAGCTCTTTTGATGACTACCCAACACTAATGTTCAATTTCGCATGGTTAGAGTTTTTTAAACAAACTTTTTCCTCCACTGCGTGCTGGTATTGACTTTTTCCCTTTGTCATTTAACACAGTGTGCACCTCCTGACCACAACATACGAATACCACTGCAATACAATATCTGTTTCTTTCTTACCTGTGCTGGAGTCTTGTTGTACTTGCTAGCAATGGCCTTGATCTTAGGTTCCTCCATTAAAGAGGCTTCATCAGATGAAGCCCTTTTGGAAATAAGAACAGAAAAGAATGAGTGATGGTTTAAATTGGTAGTAAAGCACTGAGCGTTGTTTATGATAGGTAACACTGCCTCTCACCAAGGTCTGTCAGGGGAGCCCAGGGGGCTGTAAGCTGTCACTGAGATGCCCTTCGAGTGGCAGTAGTTGATCAGCTTCTCCTGGGTCAGGTATGGATGGCACTCAATCTGGAGGAACACCCAAGTGCTATAGTTTTTGTGTTGTTCTTTCTACATTATGTTGTGGAATCACAGTTTTGTTTTGTACCTGGTTGGTGGTAGGCTTATACTTTAGGCCTGGCTTGTTAAGGAGAGTTTCAATCTGGTCTTTGTTGAAGTTGGAGATGCCAATAGCCTTGACCAACCCAGCATCCACCAGCTTTTCCATAGCCTTTGAGACACATTACATACTGTTGTTAGTAATGCATCCTATTTTGTAATCTGTTAGTATTTAATTTGATTTAAGCTTCCAGAGGGTCAGTTGTGTCAAAATCAGTGTGTCAGTCACTGAAATTACCTCCCAAGTGTCCAAGAAGTTGCTTCCATCAGATAATAGTTGGCCGTGTTCATCTGTAGGAAAAAGCTCATCTCCTGGCTGGAGACACAAATATACAAATGTTCAAATGAAAACATAAAGTTGGATGAGATGATTTAATTTCCTATTTCTGATTAGACTTATTAGCTCATTGGGTAAAACTTTATTTGAAGTGCACACAAGACTGACATTATGACACGAAGGAGTCTTTATGGATGTTTATGACTGTTATTATGTGGCCTGTTAACCCTAACCCCTTTAAAATAGACAGACATAATTGACAAAATGACATTTAGTCAAGAGTCATAAACATTCATAAAGACTCCTTTGTACTAATGGCAGGGGTCCTGTCACTGTATCATATTGTTATGTCAGTTTTATGCAAATTAAGTAGTATCACTTATAGTTCTACCAGCAGCAAGCTGTTGCTTTGACAGGACAGTATTATGCAAACAAAACCTTGGCTCCCATAGGGAAATGCATGAGGTACAGGTCCAGATAGTCCAGCTTTAGGTCACTAAGCGTCTTCTCACAGGCTCCTCTCACCAAAGATGGAATGTGGAAGGTGCACCATAGCTATGAAAAATAAACAGGAATTTTAATGAACACACTGTCAGTGTTTATGTCAGTCTGATCAGCCGAGAGCAGGGCGTACTGTTAATCCAGTGGGGGAACTTGTAGTATTAGTGTGTCAAATTAGAGTCACTAACAAATGTGCTCATCGGATGTGATGAATTATCACATTCGGAGGTACTGGAACAAATTATGAAGGAAAATGGGATTTCTCTTATTTAGACATGCCATTTTATAACCTTGTCATGCCCGTCCTCCCAGACCTGCAGACAAATACAATGTCAAAAAGGTGATAACTGCCTTAAGGTGAAACTGGGTCAAAAAAAGTTGTCATTTCCCTTTTTGACAAATATATTTGTTCTTGTTGACTTATACCTGTATACCATACCTTACTGACAATGAATAGGTCTTCCCTCTTTACCACTTGTTGGTCGATCATTGCACGAATTCCAGCCCCAACCTCTTTTTCATTCTGGTACACATAAGCGCCATCGATGTGCCTGTAACCAGAACTTATTGCCACCTTAACAGCCTCGGTGACCTTCCCTGGGTCTGACTGTTGGGGTAAGGAAATTGCAGATTCAGATAAGCATCAATACATTGTAAAACATGTCTCAGTGGCAGCTGTGGCTATGATTTATCTTTTGCGTGTTGTTCTGGTCTTGTATCAGTGCATGACTGTCTTAGAAAATACGAATGGTAAGAAATAAATGTAAAAAAAAGGGAATGTTGATATCAAAGGTATCACTGTTCAAGCAGAGGTTAGTGTGCAGTAAAATGATTATGGCTAATATTATAAGAGTTCATGTTGAGGTCAGTCTAAGATATACACCAGTTACCTATAATGCAGTTTCACTACTTAAATCAAACATCAAACATTGGCAATACCGATAAAACAGACCATAGAACCCCTGAAATGTAATAGGTATGAAGACAAAGGTAATCGAGACAAAGTCTATGCATCCATCTGTCTTTGCAAACATTATGTAGTACATTTAAAATGTTCAGCCTTACCCTCCATGTTCCCAGACCCACAATAGGCATCTTTGCTCCATTGTTGAGTGTCACTGAAGGTATCATATTGGATGTTCTGATGCAGTTCTAGCAGGATAAATCAACAAGTGGCTGTTCGTGCAAGCAGACTCTCACTGCACTCAGAGAAAGGAAGCGTGTTATGTGAGGTAGGTGGGGTTAATAAGGAGAGTGTGTCTGGGATTGATTAGTTACGTCTGCCTTGAAATACCATGAAACCAGAAAGAGAGGCTACAGAGAGAAGAATGAATCAGCACAAAATGTGATTAAATGCATTTGTGGTAAACAGCAGGAAATCTGTTAGACTTGCTATAAAATTGGAAAATAACTTCTAATTAATTCTGAAAAGTATTCTGAAGAACTGGAAACAAGCTTTAATAGAATAAGTGTTCACATCACATCCAAGTTTTTTCTTTGTTTGTTCGTCATGTAATCTCTCATGAAATAATCAGTTAGGTAGGAAGTGTTTGAGTGATGAATCACCCGACTGCTGAGATAAAAACTGGTCGCATAACTATGAGTTGTGAACTGATGAGAACAAATAGACAGGTTGCGTTAGGTTTGACTGTTGGAGGAGCTTTGTCCAACCTGGATTAGCTGAATCATGTCTGGGTGTGGTGTAGCCTGTATGACATCAGCAGTTTTGCCATAATTTGGCCAAAATTTCCACATTGAAAAACATTCACTATCAGCTACCTTTGTCTCTTTTCTTATAATGGCAGCCAGCTTTTATTCAAAGTGTTGCATACAGTTAGACACATTTTCATGAAGGATACAATACAGGAAGATGTTACTATAAGGTAATAATTATCCTTTAGTGTCTCATACCTAGTCTATCTCCGCTTTAGAGCATCTTCTGTTGAATATAATGTAGGTCTAGAGGAAACACACAGAGCGGCTTAATAACTTCTCTTTTTAACCAGTTCCAGCAAGCGGATATAACTCATCTAGGTTCTAATTTTTATCAGAATCGTCTGCTTGATGTAACTTTTGTTTTGTCAAGTTGGTTTCTTCCTTCACTAGTTCAACCCTGCCTTCCTGTTTTATGAGAGCACGCCCTCTACTGGAGTTCAACTTGAACAACAGCAATGGTTATACTATAAGGAACAATTGTGCCTTTAAAAACATGACTTACTTATTATTTTATGCACTCCAGTGAACCCTCCAAACTGCAGCATCAGAAAAATAATATTCACTATAATGTGGACTGAAGAGCTTGATAGACAACGCTTAATTAAATGCAAAGCACACATTATTACTCTTTAGTAATTAGCATTACCATTTACGTAATTTACTATGTTGTGGAGAAATTGCTGGAATCAAAGGTCAATGGGGAGGTCAGGAAGGAAGAAAGTGTTCAGGAGCCTCTGCTGTCTTGATGGCTTGATCAGGGAGAATTAGAGACACTCTCAAAGTACATCAGAAGTGCCTGAGTCGGTCACACAGAATGTCTTTACCCATACAGGTGTTACTGTCAGCATATTCTAGTCTGGAGACACAGATGTCTGTTTATGAAGCGTCAGCAAGCAATAGGTCTTTTCGACCCTGGCCACCACAGTGTTGAGACAGACTGGCACCTACTGTTCCCAGTCAAAGCCAAACAACTAATACTGCCGAGGACCTCAAGGTGTAACCTAAGGATAGAAAATTCCATAGAATACTACTTAACTAATGAATTCTAATGAACATCTAAAATGTATATATTATATATACAATGTTTATATGGAGATGAACTGAAACAATAAGTCATATTCATAAATAAATTATAATAAACAGACACAAGCTCGTATAACTTTTTATTCATTCGTGAAACATTATGCAACCAATCAACATTCAGGCAACTCACAGCACACACGCATGCACACACACACACACACACACACACACACACACACACACACAAAGTGCGGATATTAGACAATGACATTAACACAGCACTGTCTATGTGGAAGATAGGCAACATGAAGAGCAAAAGGTGCTAAATATTGCACATTATGATCAGTTCAGGGAACTTCTCAGACCATTCAGCTTCACTGGCAGATTGACCCCAGGGTTGTTTCTTTAAACCTTCAAAACAACTGGTTACAAAAAACAGCTGAGAGAGCACGCAAACTTTGCCTGTGGCTAAGTCGACCAGCATTTGTCATGGGACTGATGTTACTTTCCTACCCTGACTGAGTGAAGGTAGATGCAATTCTGTAGGAAGAAACTAAAACGAGGTAACAGTTGATAATGGCCTATTTAGACACATCTCAGACAATCTTTAAACTAATGAATAATAAAACCAACAGAGAAAATGTACAAATCCAGAGTTCACTATGCTTAAATGAGCCCAGCCTGGTTTGACATTAGCGAAAGGTTTATGTTGTCGAGAACACAATAACAGTACGGCCTAAAGAGCTGCAGAATGAGTAACTCTTATCGCCTCACTGCACCAAAAAGAGGGAAAAAAAATGAAAAATCATCTTTTTTTTAATGAAATGTTTTTTTAACCTTAGGCCATACCTGAGTCTGAGAGATTGTACCACAATAAGAAATGAACACAAGTAAACATAATGAATCTGGAAAGCTAAATAATGGGGAGGTTTCTGAATCAACATGAGATGTGTACGTTGCTATGAGTAATAATGTGAGGGAGTTATTGCTTGAGAAGCAGCCATTTATCAGGCCAGCTTAGATATTTGTTCAGAGAGAAATTATATACAGAAAATTACAAAAGTCACACACACACACCACCAAGTGATAAATTAGCATTCAATTCCACAACCACAACTTCAAAACCTAGCAATGTCCCGAGTGTAGAGCGCTGTTTTTCTGCTCGTCTCAGGAGCAGTCAGTGAAGGTGGTCACCATGTTCCCCCGACGCTGGGTCACCGTCCTGCAGTGCTGCTTTCCCGAGCCCTGGAATTTGTTCTCAGTCCTGGAGCTGTGCGTGTTAAAGGAGAACATCTTCTCCAAGTCCTCGAACATATCATCAAAGAGTCCTCTGCCAAAGGCCTCCTGCTGAAACCGTCTCTGTCTGTTCATAGTCTCCCGATGGGCCTGGAAGTGGCTGTCAAAGTGCCTCTTTTGGTGGGCTTGATTCTGGGAGTGGTGCTGGTGGGCGTGAAAGTGTTGCTGGTGTTGCTGTTGCTGACCAAAATGGTCAAAGTCTTCGAAGATGTCGTCGAAGTTGAAGTTGAAGGACTGGAAGTGGTGGTTGAAGTTGTAGTTGCCTCCACCCCCTGCTCCTCCTCCACTTCCACGGCCCTCCCCTGGCGATGGGCCATGCCCAAACTGGTCGTACTCTCGCCTCCTCTTGTCGTCCGATAGCGTCTCGTACGCTGGTAGAGAAAAAAACACGTTACATCACTTGTTATGCTGGTTGTTATGGATGGGATTTTTTTGTGCAAACATATGTTTATTATCTATTTAATGCAAACAAAAGGGAGAATGTTTGAATTCATGTCCTATTAGAGATGACACGTGCAGCATATTTAGTTTATTTAAACGAATGGTTAATTAGTACTCATCTCTCTGCATGTTATTTCAGGTTGCTTACATTTTGAATGTGTTTCATATACTGTGTGTGCTGTTTTATTGTCCATGTTTCTGCTTTGAATGTTTCAGTTAGTGTCTAACAATGTTGTCTTATTTAGTCCATATTTTTTATTAACTTTTATATCCCTTGTTTTATAGTTTTGTATGGGCAATAGCACTATGAATGATTTAAATAGTACCTGTCAATGTCCTGACTGATGTTTTTACTCACATTAATATTTTATTTGCTTTGTGTTATTCTTCTGCATGCTTGTACGTGATCTCTCTTGTAAAAATCTATTTTTATGGTGACTTTGTATCATCTGTCCAGGGACAACAGATGAAATCTAGCTTTTTGGCTGACTGGTACATTCACACAAATGTTTCATCAATGTACACTGTCCCAACAAACTTGTTTTTTTTAAACTCCCTTAGAGGAAAGAGAGTATAATAATAATAATAATAATAATAATAATAATAATAATAATAATAATAATAATACATTTTATTTCATAGGCGCCTTTCTGTCACCCAAGGAAACCGTACAATAAATGAGAGTAGACAGCAAATAACAGAAAAAAACATGAAAGTATATCAAATTAAAGAATACAACATTAGAAACAGGTTAAGATAGGACAATGCAATTGAATCAGATGGAAAGGGGATTATAAACAGGTTGGTTTTAATTGCAGACTTATATTGTGAGAGTTAGTTGATGTTCCTTATGAAGGGGGTAAAGATGACGAGCCATTAATATTATTATGTCTCAAGGGTAGAAATGATCAACTTAGTTTATGTCATCTTAACTAACATTCCCAAAGAGCCTGTCACTGGCTCATTTCTTAGTTTAATTACACTTATAATCTAAAATTGCCCTAATCAAAGTGTATTGTTTACAAGTAACTCAAGTTTATCTTTGCACAAACTACCAAAAACATCTGATTGCCAAATGTAGAAAGTGATCTGGTATTAAAAATAAATCACTTACCCTCTGCTATCTCTCTGAACTTGGCCTCAGCGTCCGGGCCCTTGTTTCGGTCAGGATGGTACTTGAGGGCCAGCTTATGGAAGGCCTTCTTGATCTGACGCTCAGTGGCATCTTTGGTCACCCCCAGTATGTCGTAGTAGTCTCTCTTGGCCAGGATGAACTCTGAGATGAGCAGAATATGAACTGCGAGCAGCAACACTGACTGAGCTGTGGCCATCCTGCTGGGGTTTTTTGTTTTTTGGCACCTTTGAGGCTGTGAAAAGCAGTTTGACAGCTCGGTTAACGACGTTTCACACACTACTCCGGAAAGGCTTTCAAACACGGTTTCAATTACTAACTATAATAAGAAAGAAAAGACAGACTACGAGTTATATGACGTGTATAAGGAGCTAGTTTCAACAGAGAGGCGTTAGCTCCAGGAAAAAAAATGACAACTCACTTGTTTTGGTGGCACAAGAGAGAAACTTCAAACAAGGTTAGCGCTTGTAAATGATACTCTGCTGTTTGTTCTCAGTTGCAGATAAACCAACCACGACAGATAACAGTAACGCGTACTGGAAAATACATTTTACCTGGAGACTTGGGGAGGTGACAAACAGCCTGAGGATATCCTCGACCGAGCCGCAGACAGCTCCAGCTGACGCGAAACGAAAGCTAACGATTGTTGACGAGCTACATTCCTGAGCTGTAACACCACGACTCGCAACGCCATTGGTCCGTTTCTGAACACGGTGACTGGACTCGCAACACCATTGGTCCGTTTCTGAACACAGTGACTCGGGTCGCTGTGATTGGTGGATATAGTGCGCACGTGGAAAATGGAGATACCGCCAAAGGTATATAGAAGCGAAGCAAAACATACACTGCTTGTACTTCCGGCTTCGCTTTGCTCTGCTATTTTCTTTTTGTTGTTGTTGTAATTATCGATTAGCCTAAACCTAAACGTGTTTTCAACAAAATTACATCATATTTAGTTTATATATGTACTTCTGTGGATGTGTTACGCTATTTGAGACACACACGGAATCTTATTTCGTTTAATTTCCCTCCACGTAGTTTGTAATCACGTGAACTATCTTGCTGAAGTAAACGTCTTCGCTGAGAGGGCTACAACCCGGAAGACAGTTTAATAGGTGTAGCTTGTGTTTTCAAAAAAAAAAAAATGTGTTAACCACGAGTGTGTCTGTGTAACGTGTTTTCATGTAGTTTCACCGCAGACATGCCGCGGTACTGCGCCGTGAAAGTCTGCAGGAACCGCGGAGGAACCGCGTCTAGACAAGACAACAAGAGAATTAGCTTCTACCCGTATGTTTTCTTTCTGTTGTCCTTAGCTCCTTTAGTTGAAGATATATTAGTCACAGAGGCATTGAGATGAGTTACCAGTCATGTCATGTCTGTAGTATGTCATGTGTAATGTGTCACATTCATGCACCTCAGTTTGAAACCATTAAAAGTGTCAGACTATTCATTTCACTTTCTGCTTTCCCCCTCAAAGATTTCCATTGCAAGACAAGCCCAGGCTTCAGAAATGGGTGGACAACATGAAGCGGGAGGAGTGGACCCCAAGTCGACATCAGTACCTGTGCAGCGAGCATTTTACAGAAGACTGCTTTGATATACGATGGGGCATCCGCTACCTGAAGAACACAGCCATCCCGACTGTTTTCCCTTCCTGTGAAGAGGTATGTATATGTCTTGTTTGTTTTTTTTCTCGCCATCCATCAGTTCCAGTATGAAGATCTTCAGAAACTTCACTCTGCAAACATTCTCTGCAAGCGGAAGATGTGCACTTGTGCTTAGAGAAGAGTTTTTGGTGTGCAACAAGCCTGATCGTCTCATCTGAGTTTCAGGAAATTTCTTGCCCATCGGAGTTTCAGTATAAACATGTAACTTGCTTTTACTTGCAGGCTGCATATTGCCGTCTAATAAAGACTTGCTTTCTTTTTATCTCAGGATGGTGAGAAAAAAGATGCAGCCATTAAAAGAAGCCCCAAGGTCAAGTCCACGATTTTAGACATTGACACTGAACCAACAGGATTTGACTCTCCTCTCAGTAAGAGGCCTCTCATTTTGAGCAGAGCATGCAAAAAGGTCCAGTCAAGTGCAACAAATAATGTTGCCGAGCACACAGAGGTGATATCTGAACCACCGCTGGCCTCGGACACTGGCATCTCCTCTCATTCAGAGATACAGTATGCTGCGGCGTCCTGCCACACACTCTCCCCGTGCGTTGAGCCCCTTTCTGAAGAGCAGGCGGACTCGACTGTGACTGTGTTGTGCTGCGAGACGTTGGGCCCTTTCTCCGATGGAGAAGTGGACGCGGCTGCTCTCCAAGCGGCACTGCGCCAGGCTTTTAGCTTTGTCCCTGTGGAAATGGTCAAGGATGAAACCACGGGCTGTTTTTCGGAGGAGAGAGGACCTGGCGTTGGAGAGCACATTTCTGCTTACGAGCACTCGTACTGCAGACCGGACACGGACAAGGATCATCTTTGGAGTAAGATCTTGAGTTTGCATGCCAAGATCTTGGAACTGGATCGGCGGGAGGAGAGCACCGTATCCAAAATCCGTGCTCTGGAGACTGAGATATCTCTCCTTAAAAAAGACGGTGCTGTTTTTAAAGAGAAACAGAAGGTTTTGGAAGACTATATATCTTCTGTGTTGCTCTGATTCTCCAGGAGATCATGGATGTCAATTTTGCTGATATGTTGTACAGGCTCCCTCACATACAGCACAACAGCACAAACCATGTCTTTACAAAACTCTGTTGGTACTCTGCGTTCCATGTTACAGTTGTATATTTTGTCCACATGGAGGCACAATTTGACCGTCTTTACGGAAAGCGTTTCAAAGCCGAACTAAAGCATTTATGTTCTGCAGCTCTCACTGATACATGTCCAGGATTTGCTGTTAGGTGTCTACATGATTGGATGTGATCGATACCATATCCTAACTTATTAATGGTGCTTTATTATGCAATGCTGTCTGTTGTACTGTACTGTATTTTATCATCTGGTCTGTATTTAATACAGTTTCTTGGTTCAATATATAATTTCATGGTACAAAAGTATTGTTGTTGTTTTTTAAATGCAGTCTAAATGATGATGAATTGATTGTAAACATCGCTATGAATCAATACATTTATATAAAGCTGGCAAAATGATTTCTTCTTAAGCTCTGGTATTTATTTGACTGTAACACAACTACTTTATTGTCAATACCACCATGTCATTTATGCTTAATAGAAAACTATGGATTTTCTGTAAGGTGCATGTACCTCTCAGAGGGATGTGTTTGTGTCCACTGTGTCCCTTTAATTGTTTTATGTCCCACTTCTCCCCCTTTGTGCGCTAAATTAGTCATCATAGTATTTTGGCCAAGTGAAATGCTTAATCCTATTTGAAGCAGCAGTCCGGAATGAAATGTGCCTCTGCACTGTAGGCAGAGGCCTGGACACAGAATCTGTGTAGAGCACATTGTGATGAAAACGTTTTATTTTTAACCCGCACCTGTGATGAAAATGGGAATCATCAGAAAGCGTCTGAGGGAGGAAAACAACATGCGTTGGCTTTTATTTACGTCAGCGCCTTACGTCAAGACTTTAACTAGGCCACAAAGGCAGTATACGCTTGTGGTGGAGTTCATGCTTGTGATGGCAAATGCATGGATCATTAATTCGAAATGTACTTAAGGTTTCCACCTCCAGCTGTGTGTAAAAGTGTGTGTGTGAGAGTGAGAGAGAGAGAGAGAGAGAGCTGGGCAGAGGCTAAAGGATTTGTTCAATTTCAGATCTCCAGGGTGCTGTATTACATGAAAAGGTTATAAGATGACATGATGATGAAGAATGGCACAGAGTTCTGTCGCATCAGCAAGGATTAAGAGAATGAATTCTTAAAATTAGTAATGAAATGACATTGTTGTAATCCTGTTGCTCTGCGTCATATCGGGAAAAACAAAACTAATGTACTGCCAGATCCCTCCTATAGAGATAAGTGCAGGTATTGATCTTAAAATACAGCAATGTAATAATACTAATCTTTGTTTGTGTGCGTTCACAGCCAGGGAAATGTAAAGGAACAATCGATGATGAATAAGAAAGGATTAAGCAATAGAAGATTAATAATAGAAATGCTAAAAGTAATGTCAATCCATAACATAAGATTAGCAAAGGCAAAAGATTTTATAGCCTGAAAGTCTGCATTGAAATGTCTAATCTAAAATCGCACATCTATGCTACACAAACACATTCAGGTTTTGCTGTCTATGGCAGGCAAATCAAAGAGGATTGACGTCAGTGCTTTAAATAGTAAATAATCATTTATTTATTAGACTTTATATTTCAGGAAAAGTAATTCTCAGTGTTTATTTGTGATCATACAAAAAGGCCAAATAATTATGTAAATAACTCCTGTGTGCCATTTGTATTATAATTACACAAAACACACTCACAGAACGTTCAAAGGCAAATATGTTTTTGTTTTTTTTTTTAGAAATGGGGGATTTATTTTTGAAAAGGCTTCCACATTTCTTCCCCCTGCAGCGCCAAATGAAAGAGCTGTCTTTCACAGCTGCAAAATGTTCTTCTAAAACATGAAACATGTTTTTCTTCTGTTATGCATGATGGATGTTTCATTTCTTTAGAACACTAAAATAAACCCACAACAGAAATTCAATATAATACACACATACAGCAAGGCTGAGAGTTTTTTTTTTTTATCAGAAGAGAAAACACATTTTTACATTTTTTACAAATTGTCTTGTAATGGAAAAACATTCATCAACAATAGCTACGCAGATTTGAACACAGGATCCATTTTGGTTTTCTGGGTGTCAAATATCCTCATCCAGATGACCCTTCTGGACTTCATTAGTCTCTGTCTTGTGTCTGGAGTGGCATGTCCTTTGATATGGAACATCTGTATCAGTTTTGGTTCATGCAGCTCTGGCGTTATGTTTTTTTTTAGCTGTAGTAGAGATATATCCAGGGGTTGGTGCAGCTGTTGAGACTGGCCAGCAGCATGATGACGGCAAACACTGTACCTGTGAGAGAAAGAGAGAGAGAGAGAAATGTGTAAACAAACCAAAGAATATTGGCTCTAAGATATTTCTGCACAACTGGTCACATTCATTAATAAATAACATATAGGCCTACACCAAAGTGACCTCTTCATCATGTGGACAAACCTTCAGTAGGTGCAGTGCTTGGGCTCCATGCAGACCATAGCTGGACAACAAAGAAGGGGCTCCAACACACCGTGTATGTCATTATAATAACAAATGTCATCTTCACAGTCTTCATCTTTGCATTTGACACCCCCTTCGTGCCCGTGCGCCCTGCCTGCAGCGCCTTTCTCTTCATGTTGAAGTAGATAGTTGTGCATATTCTTAATTGGCAATAGAGCAGAATCATGGCAGGCAGGGCATACACTGAGAGTGTGATCCAGGTGATGTAGATCCGGCTCCCCCATGGTTCAATAAACGTCGCCCAGCAGTCGTACTGATGCTCCTCTACCTCCTGGAGAGAGAAGATGAAGAGCTGAGGAGAGCTGAAGGCGAGGGCGATGAGCCACGCGGCGCCTATGGAGAGATACCTCCTGAATGAATTCTTTAAGAAGGAAACCATCGGTTTACACACCGCATGATACCGATCTATGGTTATAGCCACTATCATGTAAGCAGAGGCAAACATCCCGACCACCTGCAGGTATTTTACGGAGCGGCACAAGAAGTCTGTGCCTCGGAACCTTTGCGTAATTTCAATGAGAAACTGCGGTAGGACTTGGAAAAATGCCACCACCAGATCTGCCAAGCACAAGTGCAAGAGAAACAGTTGGGTCCTCGTGTTTCTTTTTCGCTTCTTCCAAAGTGTGCCCAAGAAGAACAGATTACCACTTGTGGCTAGGACGAAAATCAAAACCAAAATCCCAGCTCTGATGTGCGCAAAATGCTCATGCGCATCTCCATCTCTGTTTGGTATCGTTTCAGAGCCATTGCTGCTGGGATCCATTTAAACGCAAATTACTGATGTATTCGGTAAATTCAAAGGTTCAGTAGACGTTTCCGTGCAGGTTAGGTGTTAGAATATCACAGTGCTGGCGCAAAGACATGTTCCTCCTTTGCGCGCGTGTTGCAAAAGACTGTGGGAGCTGTGAGGCGAGAAAGTCATCCACTTGAAGGGATGAGGGTGGTCAGTCTACTAAGTGGCGACTGAATCACACAAAAAAACATATCTAATGACAATAAAACAAAAACCCAAAACATTTAATTTACTCCCCCAAACTCATAAATGCAAAATGCAAACTCATTTCTGATTGTTTCTCTCTCAAACCACCTGTGTAAATGATCAGCATCTCTTTATTGCACTTTAAAAATAACATCACTCATTTTTTTTGGAATTTAATTGTGAAAACTAAACGCTATACAGTAGTGGCATGTACTTATATTTTATAGGGCAGGCTTGATAGGAATAGCACTACAGGAGTTCCCATTAAAGCTCTGACATTTAGGAGGCAGAGAAAGAAATGTAAAGGCAGTAAACAAGCATCCAGCTGTGACTTTTGTGTAGAGTGTGGTTCCTCGGATGTGAGGGCTTGTGGACAGGATTCTCAGTTCTTTATTTTATGTTTTATTAGTCTTAGACTGTTCAGGCAGGAATGAGCAAACCCGATCAAGTGGTCGTTGGATCAGTGAGATCAGGGGAAAAAAGTTGCACAAACACAAACCTTGACAGCTGAACCCTGATGGATAAAAATCATATTAAACATTCAGTCAACCAAACCTGAAATATGAGTTAAAGGCTGTCAAAGCATAAACACATAACATTGCATTCACAGCGGAAGTTGCAGCATGAAATATGAATCAAAACTCTGAAGTGATTTAGTATCACACTCTTGTGTGTTGACAAGAATATTGATAAATTGAAGCAGTAGAAGTTGAAGCTTTTATTCTTTTGTTCTATATTTCATCAGACAAGATGTCTGTTTGATGCCTCCATCTTCCATCTTCATGGCCAAAATTTATGACAGAGGATGTCTGTCAAATATTTGTCTCAGTACAAGATCATTTTAACAAAAGTTCAGGATATTTTTCTTAGACTTCTCACAGCTCCTCCAGCAGTCTTGACAGGCTGACTAATGTCCAAGATGAGCCAACCTTCATGTGTAAAATAAAAGGAGTGTTCCTTTACAGCACCACTAGACACATCGTACAGAAAGAGTACCTTCCTTTCTCTTTTCTTAGAAAACAGGTGCACTGCCATGTAGCATAATGAAGAGACCACTCACAGAATGTGTAGGTGGCACTTGCCACTTGATGACATGAACATATCCAGTACAATCGCTGCACTGGAGCAGTGACAACAGGAGGGGAAAAAAACTATAATGTTGCCACCACTTCATCCATTGCAAGAAAGATAATACATGCACTCTGGGTCATTTCAGAGTGTTCTTATTACACAATAAAAGGTAGCGTGGGCATGGAGTGGAAAAAGATGATAGTACTTTAGTGTCATCAGCCTCCATCACATCCTCTTGCTTTCTTTGTATTGTTCCCGAAAGAGCTAATTACGGCTGTTTCTCCAAATAGTAGACAGAATAGTATTCTTTCTTTCTTTTTGTCTGTGCCGTTATACTGTGCATGTATGATACACTACTATACACATATGTGCTATAATTGCACTAGTAATTTGTTGTACTCTTGACCTCAGTAAAACCTTTCTTTCACCTCACTCTGATCTGGAGTATAACCACCCTACTTCCTACGCACATGGTATTAGCACTTGTCACTACCCTCCTCTGATACTGCATTATACATGTTCAAAGCCTTTTCATATGACATTTGGATATGTCATGTCAAGCCACCAGTGTGACTCTCGAAAGAAATCATTTTCAAGTGAATTGCTCTGCACAGAAGTGTTTCATTCCTCTCTACGTGAACGAGAATAAAAAGGCACCTTTACACCTATTAATCTCTTTTTTTCCCCCCAGTGCAGCCATTTGCCTGGATATGTCAGGAATGGAAAACATTATGATTATCATTACCAGTGGACGCATTTGTCTTTAGCCAGTATCACACAGCAAATGAACCTGTTGGTCTCCAGGCATTGAAATATCGTGAAATTGAGCTGTGTTGTATAACACCACTCTTTGATACACTGTTAAAACTTGACTGTAAATTGCACAGCATGTGAATTGTTGAGAACATTTACAATTACGCACTGACTCATGAACTTCTGTGTGACTAACTTTATTATGAACACTACAGGGGGGGTGACTGACAAGTGTTTGTGCTAATGGAGAAAGAGAGACAGCCGGCTAATTGTGCAGTAAATTAGATATTGATACAACCTTCAAGGATTTAATTAACTCCAATATGTTTCCTTTCAAAGAAGCATTTTTCAATGTGATATTCTATACATCTCACACAATAAACAGATTCGTTGATTGACTTCAAGCCCAAGGACAACCATGTGTGAACATCTCAGTTCAGATACTGTTTTGTGTTTTTGTTGGAGATGGTTGGCAGGGATATTGCAACACTATATGTTTTTTATGTTATAATGATCTAGTGTTAACACCAGTAGTGTGAAACTCATTTCATTATGACAACTGGATGAAATGTTGCTCTCCATGGTGCTGAAACACAGTATAACCTCTGCTTGCTTGTGCTGCTTAAAATAGTGGACTGGGATCACATTGACTGTACAACAAGATAATCAAACCTCATTTACACTGCACATACAGTGTGATAGATACTTCATATCTGTATTTAAAATATAATTGCCGTGATTTCTGAATGTGTTGTTTTATTCCAGAGATGTTTTGTCGACACCTAGCGGCGGGAGTCAAACATTGCACTGTTATCCAGGGCGCTACGTCACCTCCTCTCTTCTTCCTGTTTGGTTTTTTCCCCCCTAACCATCACTGATTCACATACTGTACCAGCTCAAATATTTTGGCCAACCCGTCTGTCGCTCTCTGTTTCGTATGGTAAGATGAATGTGATCGATTTATGTTGTGACGTCGTGTTAAAAATCCGACAAAAGACGGACACGCTGTGCTCTCCGTCCGGTGGCTAATGTTGTGCTAACGGCGGCTAACGGCTTCCTCCGTTGCATTTGTCAGCTGTTTGCCCCAGTTTTAGATTTAGAAAAAAACATTTACCAAAAAGAAAAACAGCTTGGTTGTCGTTTGAATTACCTTTAACGTTCAAAATAGCTACGGTAACTAGATAACAGAGACTGTTTAATGTTCATGTTTATACTCATATCTGTTATTTCAAAGTGGGTTGACTCAGAGTTACGCTGCGGTTGCTAATGGTAACGCTTTTAGGAAGGTTCCAGAAGTCGTCTCCTTCTCGCTGCTTCCTCGGTGTTGTCGGCTCAAAGGTCCACAGCTCTTTGGAGCAGAGCCTTGCTTTCGATAATGTCCGCCAGCCACCGCTCTCTGAACCTGCTCCTCCCGGGTGTGTGCACCAGCCTGTTGGACTCCAGCATGAACAGCACCTCCACGGGCAGAGCTCGGGGTTTGACTTTAGACGTGTCCACGACGAAGTAGACGCTAGCTGTCCCCTGAATGGGCTCCCTCGGGGTCGGGGTGCTAAAGCGGGCCCTGTAGTGGTAGAAGACGTGATGCTCGTCTTCGGTCGAGCAGAGGAAGTCCAGACTGTAAAGCCAGCGGGGATGTATCTCCCACGTTTGGATGTACTCTCCAATCTGCTGCCTGCCCACTTCCACTGTAAAGTCTTGTCCGGCGACCCAGTTAATGTTCTTCATGTCGGTGTCAGCCTGCTCCTTCATGACGGACTGACGGTGTCTGTCCAGCAGAGCTTTCACAAGCAGAGCTGACTCTGCTGTGATATTCAGATTTGATGAATGTGGATCCATGTTTGTGTCTTTGAACTGGATGCTTTGAGTTGTTGTAGCAACTGTTTTTGTTGCTATAGTGGTTTCCATGGCTACCAGGATGGATAGGGTGTCAAATGGAGCCCTCTGTTGGCCCTCTGTTTACACTGTTATATGTTTACAGAATCATATCTGTCCCATCCTTTTTTTCTTTCAGGAAACTTTGGATCAAGCTTCCACTAAAGCCACCGTAGCCGATGGCAGGTAGCCCTGCCAGAATGCTGCATCGTTTAACGCAAACGTACATACACACAGATTAACACAAAGTTTTCTACTGCAGTTCCGAGTGAGCCAGCAAACGCATGTCGCGAATCAGGACCACACTCGACAGCGTCACCAAGGCAGTAGGCAGCACGGACCTCATCTCCAAGTTCTCCCGCTTCAAACCCAGCATCGCCACGGTCGACGGCGCCCATGCGGAAAAAGCTCTGGCCAAAGCCGAGTCCTTGACCTCTAACAGCACAGCTGCTGCCTCGCCGCCTGAAACCGCCATGAAGGAAAAGGAGGCTGAAGAAGAAGGCGAGAGGAACACAGCGGCAGAGGAGGAAGGCCAGCAAGTTGCAGAAAAGCCTTTTGTTGTCACAAAGAAGGCTACTTCCAGTTTAGCTTCGGCGGCGAGCGCGTCCGCGATGAGCTCTACTTCGACTGTGGCGAAACAGACGATGCAGCTGTTTCACCCGACAGCTCTGTCCACCAACATGGATGAGACCTACAAAACTCTGGCTGAGCACATCAACAGTTACTTTGGCACCAGCACGCAAGTGGAAGAAGGGGAAAACAAGAAGGCGCAGCAGCAGCAGCACAGAGGAGGAGATGATCCGGTTTCTGAGCCCATTCCCAGCACTGTTCCTCAGACTACTCTGGACCACATTCCTGTTTTGTCTCCAGTAGCTGAAGCTAAAAGTACTGAAGCACCGACTACCTCTCCATCAGAAAAGCCCAGTCCTCCAGTAGGTACACCATCTTCAGACATTCCTGCAACTGACAAGGCACCTCAGTCCATCCCCGCGCCTGCCACCTCCACTAAAAAAGGCTTCACCCACTATCTTTCCTATCCTCGGCCTAGCGTTCAAGCGTTTGTCGGCAGCTACATCGCGCCCCTGGTCCCCAAATTCAGAAGCGATTCCAAAAGCATCGTCGCTGAAAAAGACAGCAAGTCGTCAGCAGTCGATGTGGAAGAGCCGGCTGTTGACAAGGCGGGAGAGAAGACAGAGAGCGAAGAGGAGAAAGCGAAGCGGCAGCTGCTGACTCAAAGAGAGAAGGTAAGGCACTCGGTATGACTCCAGTGGACGCTGAATGCATGAATGTTGTCAAAATGTTGCTTTTTAATGGATAGTGGATTCAGAATTGGTATCTTATCTCTTAAAATGGTTAAGAAATATATTGTATTCATCATGTGGTCCTAATGTTTTGCACATGGTTTGTATTTCTCATGCAGATAATAGCCAGAGTAAGTGTGGACAACAGAACCAGAGCCCTGGTGAAAGGCCTGCAGAGGGTCACCGATGTCAAGCTACTCACCAGTCGAGTGGAAGAGCTCAGCTATCACCTCCTGGAGTTCCCAGAGACGCGAGGTGTAGCCGTCAAGGTTGGCGTACTTCCCCGTCAGATGCGTTGTACAGTTTTTTTTCTAAGTGGGGATATTTTAGGCATTTATTATGTTTCTACAAATTGTGACCTTTTTCAGGAGAGTGTGCTGCCCTCTCTGCTGCGTTTGCGGCAGGCCAGAGACCTTCCTCTTCAGGCTGCTGTGAGAGAAGCGCTGGCCCTGGTCGGCTACACCGATCCAGTCAAAGGCAGAGGAATTCGGGTCCTGGCTATCGACGGGGGCGGAACAAGGTAAAACTAAAGAAGTGATTATTATTTGATGGTTACGTCACAGAGAGATACAAAAGTAACAGCTATTGTTACAGGTCAAGTGTACAAACCATCTTTATGTGTTTATAAAAGTGGATCAAATAGAAGAGTCATTTGAGGTTTGTAAATCTTGTGACTTTATCACAGGGGGCTGCTGGCTCTGCAGACTCTTCAGAAACTGCAGAACCTGACTGGCAAACGAATCCACCAGCTGTTCGACTACATCTGTGGAGTCAGCACGGGTATATTGTCACCACTGTTTAGTTTTTTGCAAGTTTATGGAAACCCGTTGTTTTCTGTTCCTTGCTCGGTGTCACATCACACTTCCCGTTCCTCTCTGCTTTAGGCGCCATTTTGGCTTTCATGCTGGGGATTTTTCAGATCCCGTTGGAGGAGTGCGAGGAGATGTACAGGAAGCTGGGCGCGGATGTCTTCAAACAGAACGTCATCGTCGGGACGGTGAAAATGGGCTGGAGCCATGCTTTCTATGACAGCGAAATATGGGAAAACATCCTCAAGTTAGTCTTCAGGACTTTTTCCAAGTCTTTCCATTGTTTTACAAACCCCTTCCATTCTTGATTCAAAGATACTAAATTGTCTTAACTTGTATCTTTAATTTATTTTTGTATTTTCTTTAGGGAGCGAATGGGTGACGGGCACATGATTGAGACTGCCAGGGACCCAAACTGTCCTAAGGTAAGTCACTTATCTTTTTAGTGTTAGACTTCATTTGTGCATGGATCGATTTTATTTGAGCATTTTATTATGCAGCATAGTCAGAGAATTAAAAAAAAAAAAAAGAAAGAAATTAAGATCTATTTATTTTTGTCTTCCGTCCAGCAAAGCATTTGAGAAAAACATCAACTTGTTGTAATGTTTAAAAAAAATAGAGATGACTTTGCGTGTTCCTCTAAATATGCTCCTTGCATGTCCACCAGGTGTCAGCAGTGAGTGCCATTGTAAACAGGGGCTTACCCCTGAAGGCCTATGTGTTTAGGAACTACAGACTCATGCCAGGAATGAGATCCCACTACCTTGGAGACTGCAAACACAAAATGTGGCAGGCTATCAGGGCCTCGTCTGCCGCCCCGGGCTACTTCCAGGAATTTGTCCTGGGAAAAGACCTCCATCAGGTATGCCATGGAACCAAAAGAACTGGGAGACGTCTTTGCTAAGTTTTGAAAAGGAGGTCAATAATGACACTGGTCTCAGAATAGATAGATTTGACATTAGACAGACCTGTTCCTCTTGACTTCACTACTGTGTTAAACGGCATCGGTTTCATTTTCCGGCATCTGCGTTAGGTGTCATTTTATCTAAAAACGAAGCAACGTGATCCGTGTTCTGACATTGCCCTTGGAGATGGAGATTTTCTTTCAAATTGTGCATCAACAGTGGCTCAAATCTCCCTAGTGATCTAAGAAGTCACATCCCTCTGAGAGGCCGAGTTTGATGTGAGAGGGTCGCTTCCTTGAAATCTTACCAATCAATACGCCGTGTACCTTGTGCCAAGGACAGAAGCACTGAGCGTTACACTGCACTGTGTGCTGTTTGTGTGTGTGTACATCAAGGGTATGTGTGTAGATTTGTTTCCCTTTTTCCAACGCATCAACCTTGAAGGAGGTCCCTTAATTGGCTCATCCTCTCCTCTTGCTGTCAAGAGTCGAAGGAAAGAGGGAAAGTAGAGATGAAGGTAGACAGAGAGAGAGAGAGAGCGAGAGAGTCCTTGGAACCTGGTCTGTCTCCCCCAAACATCAAAGGCCTCACCCTTAATGACTCAGCTGGTCTTTCTGCAGAGAAATGGAAAGCTTCAGGGAACATCCAACAGGGATTGTGAAAGCATGTTTCAGGAGGTTCAAATGAAATTATTAGATTCAACTTTGGTGGATTAAATTTAAAGTCAGAGGTCATTGAAAGAAAATCAAGCTCTTAAAGCATCCCGACTACAAGCATTCATCTATTTTACTTCCTACTACTAATCTTTTATACCTCTTGGGCTCATATCACAGAGCGCCTTATAAAGTTTGATTATTAGGCCAGATATCTTTAGATGGTCTTTATGGGCAGCAATTATGCTCAAGGCTTAGCTTAATTTCAATAACCTACTTGTGCAAAATTAGCCTTGTCCCTGCTTCAACACGTATTTCTGTTCCCCTGCCGTTTCCTAATGTAAGAGTCCTGGTAGACAGCGCCATGCAATGTTTTAGTCAGTAACAGATGCTAATTTCCAATCCCAAAACACAAAACGCGTCCTTTTTTCAGCTTTTCCAGCTACAAATTTAGCAAAAAATGACACAAAAGTCGTGTCATGCGTGCTAGTTTGGCTTCTAATGTTTAAACAATGCAGAATTCCCATTTATTTCTAAGCATCGGTTTGTTTGCCATAGACTCTTGGCTGACAGCTGGGGATGGAAAGATGAAGAGCGACGGAGTTGTGTCTGCGTCTGTGTTGTTTCCCACATTCCTCTTGGAGCTGCATAGTCGTTCATCGACAGTTTGAGCTACCGTTACCACCACCCACCGGTCTCACTCCTACTCTAGTTTTCAGCACTGGCAGCGGTATTTCTCAGGGAAAATTCTGCCGTCGCAAAGCACCAGAAATACATATAAACATACATAAACACAGTGGTGGAAAAAAAAGATGCGTTCGCTCTGCGTAGCGGTAGAATTTGGATGTCCTGCAGTCAGGTGAGACCTCAGGGTGAGAGGTTGAAGGTCAGAGCTGAGGAGCAGCTGTGTAATTAACCTGCTGTCCCAAGAGTGTGAACTGTGTTCCACTGTTTCAATAGCTTCACACCTGAGCGTAAACAGCTTCATAATTAGGCTAGAGTGGCAAGAGTAACATGTTGTAGGCATTATTGTCCCATAATGATACCAGAACCGCAGAGCAGACTGATGGAGAGTCAGTTTTCTAGAACAAAATATTAAACCTGTTTACATATTTTTAAACTAGTTTGTTGAAGACATGTTTGTTTTTCTTCACTGGTTGTTGTTGACTGCCACTTTCTAATACCACACATGCTGTATCTCAAATGAAAGAGAGGATTTAGTCCTTTTGGATACCACCCACCCCTTGTAGAGGCATGGAAATGACCCTTTACCCCCACTCTACTGGGGAGGATCAAACCTCTTGTGTGCCACACTCTCCATCTCTATTAATCGAAGCCAAATACACTTCAGTGGCTGGACAGAGTCCAAAACTGGACCGGGGAGAAAAGACTGAGAGAAGAGTGTTCTCTTTCGTCCTCTTTCTCTTGTTGCTGGCATCATTTAGATCAGCAACTCTTTCACAAATCCGGTAACATTATTTAGTGAAAAGGAGACAGGCCTAATGAAAAAAAGCAAGCACATGATTTAAACGAAGTCAGCCAAGATTGGAATACTGAAATTCAAATGCTGCTGTATCAATCGAGCTAAATTCAGATGCACGTAGACTCTGTGTTTACGTAGCTAAATTTCAGATCAAATTCTGAAAAAAAAAGTTATTTTATCTGCTGATAGCTGCTAAGAAGACAGCTTCTCCTATTTGTTTACTTCTGGAAAAAAACGAACAAGCTCTTTGCCAGCACAGCACATCTCTGGCCAGGGAAGCTTCTTTTCCTCCGGCATGAAGCCGTGTAGCTCTGGGACAGCTTGTTCACTTCACCTCCTTTGTCCCCCACAGGCTGTCACAACAAATATATTAAACCTGGAGGCACATTCTATACATACAGAGCGTCCTATTTGGGCATTAACCTTGGTTAGAAAGCATATTTGACAGACAGAAGGTGACTTAAAGTTTTGTTGCGCGTGGTTTAAAGTTTCAGTTTCACTGGAAATAGGACATAAACATGCTTCTTACACACTATTTAGATTTTGATCAACCTCCTAGCCTAGTTCTTTTCTTCTAGATTCATTATTGGTGTTAAACACACATATCACTAATTTCTTGCCTTACATTTGGGTTACTTTTGGGTAATTGGCTACTTCTTTTTTTATTTATTTTCTTATTGCTGGTTCTTCTTATTTTAGGATGGAGGGCTCCTCATCAACAACCCCACAGCGTTGGCCATCCACGAGTGTAAGTGCCTGTGGCCTAACACGCCACTGCAGTGTGTGTTGTCTCTAGGCACCGGACGGTACGAGACAGCGGGCAAGAACAGCACAACCTACACGAGCCTTAAGGCCAAGCTCACAAACGTCATCAGCAGTGCCACGGATACAGAGGGTAGGACCACACAAAATGTTGTTTGTGTCTGTTTGATATCACACAGACAGTTCATTATAAACCACAGATTAGAGATGTGCAGTCAGTGTATTGTCTTGAATTGCCTGTAGCTAAAAACCCCATCCTTATTCCAGAGGTGCACACCATGCTGGACGCTCTCCTCCCCCCCGACACCTACTTCCGCTTCAACCCCTACATGAGCGAGGACATCCCACTGAACGAGAGCCGAGTGGAGAAGTTGAACTTCCTCAAGAGCGAGGGGGAGCGCTACCTGGAGCGCAACGACGCCAAGCTGAGGAAGGCGGCCAGCGTGCTGGGCCAGGAGAAGAGCACCATCCAGAGACTGGCCGAATGGGGCAAGCTCAAGGCTGACATGTACGAGGGTCTCCCCTTCACCTCTAAGTTGTAGTATTTGGCCTGGTAACAGGGCGGAGAGACAGAGAGACTTTTTAAGGTAAGCATACATGGAGTGTAAAACTCCCAAGACTTACTGTAATAGATGAACTGTTGAAAAGGGAGCAAACTGGACACTGTTTTTTTAAAGATTTGGAGTGAAAAACCAAGTCATTGGTTCATATGGTTTGATTATCTACTGAACAATAAAAGGACTGAAAGTTATTTATCAAAAAAAAAAGAAAATACAGTAAATAATGTGAAATTACAGAAAGGATATAATTTGTTCATTATGTGACAGAATGTGTCTGATGGAGACAGAATAATAAAACTGATGAAATCATTCACTTGATTGATCAGAGAAGGGACATGTATGTATGCACAAGTTCATAAATGTATGAATTATAAGCTGGCTAAAGGTGTTGGTTGACTGGACGCACAAAGACGACGATGTGGCGTGACCATATTATGGAGAATTAATGATACTATGATAAGTAGTTGTTTTGAAACTTGCATTTCAAGTCACTTGAATTAAGAATTAAGAAGCAGTTAACACATGATTGCACAGTGAGAACACAAACACGGCTGCCTATTTCTAACTACTGTACAGAAAAAGGACTTCATGCACTTTGTAAAATATAATTCTTAACCTCCTTAAGAAAATGTAAATAGTATTTGAAGTGATTATAAATTGTGCTAGGATTTAAGAAAATACTGTAGATTCTTCAGTTTACTGTCATTCATCTGCAGCCACGCTGACATCTGATCTGATTCTAACGAGAACGTATCGGAATGTGATTGCTGTTTTCCTCCTACAAAGCATGTTCTCCATTGTGGCTCATTACTCAGTGTTAAGCTCTTGCCTTTATCCTCCTTCAAGCCTGAATTCCTAAGCCTTGGCTGCTATTGTCGCACACTTTAAAAAGGTGACACACTTTTACATTGTGAGATTTTTCCCCGATCCCTCCCCTCCTCTCTAGAATGCAAAAGAAAAAAAAGTCCTGAAAAATAAAACGTGATCTAAATTCCTTTCTCTTTTGATCTTTGTGTTCTTTCAAATTCTGCTCATGAAGTGGGTGTGCCGCGTGTTGTTTTTCTATATATGTATTTCTATATCTGCTTTTTCCATTCTGTTGCCACACACACACATCACAAAGAGCCCCACAATAGTGTTGTCACAAAGGAATGCTATGCATCTTCCAGTGATGAATTGTTTTTGTTTTTTTCACAATGGCACACGTTGATTTCCGTGCTTTTATTGTTTCGATCCCATTGAAGATCCGCTGAAATTCCACAGCGTCATTCCTCTCACTCAAACTGTCGTCACCCCAATCAACGTGAACAATATGCCACGGGGAGGCATACCTGCAAACCTCCACGACAGTGACACATGTCAGAAAGATATAGAACGATGTGTCAAGTATTTCACTTGACTGAAGCCTCTCTCCTGGTTTCAAACTGTCAAAGTTGCAGTTGGCTTGAGTGACAGAGTGATGGACTTTTTTTTTTCTCCTCAATGCCAGCTTGAGCTTCACCAGTGGGAGCTTCACCCAAACGTCAAGGTCTGATTTATGGCTGTGTTGCCTACACTTGGCCTTAGTCCAGAAGAGTCTTTTCAGTGAGTTAACACTGATACTGGCTTGACAGATCCTACAAGAGGATCTATGTTGAAAGCTGGCTATACAGCAGAATATTTGTTTCTAAGAGTTTTAGATTTTACTTTGGACATTGGATTAATGTATATTTTAATATTTTAATTTACATACATTGAATTGTAAGTGAAGAAATCATAAAAACAAATCCTATGTCCTAGTAAAGTCTAGGTACACAGATTTATTGAAGGCTAAAAGTTAAAAGGCACTACATGTTTAAAAGATTAAAGAATCTGAATTAGATTTATTGGAACAAATTACACTTTAAATGGTCAGTTCAACCAGATCACAAAAAAAAATACATATTTACCTCCCCACGCTGAGGTCTAACTTGTCTATTTTGTTCTTGAAATATCAGTTTCCCAGCATGGCTCAACACAGACATTTAACTGTGGTTGCTAGGCTGGCAACCAGGCATGAGCTTTTGGATGCCAAAACTAAAAATGTGGTTGCCAATTTTGGTCCCATTATATTGTGAGTGCATAAGATGCTATGCAGTTATGTGCTTAATAATGAAAATGGGACATAAAACACTGTTTAAAAGCTCTATTACTGTAAACTGAGCAAAATGTTTCAAGGGTTTTTCTCTGCTATTTACAGAATCTAAATCTTGTTATCGGTGAACGTGTTCCCCTTCAATTCCTGGAGTACAAAAAATGCCATGTTCTTCACAGATATTCATGTATATATTCACACATTTATGCTAGAGTTCCAGAGAGAGGCGTGAGAGAGGAGATGTGAAACTGTATTGAGATGTTTTTTGGTATTTAAAAGATAAATCTACATTCATATAGATATCAAAACCTCAAATAAAACACCTGTAACAAGTGTAAAATATTTAAAAAAAACATTTTTGGCAAATTGTTGGGACATTTGACTTGATCTAAGTAAACAGACTCTTTAAAGAAAAAAGTACAGAAAGGAGCTGCACCCAACTCTGTAAAGTCTGGTTTTTATTCAAATACAACATGACGTTCTTCATTTGAAGTGGAATTGGCTTTTTGCCTGGCTGAGACACGGTCGACACACACCTCTGTTCGTCTGAAAACTTTTAATACGGGGGCGTAATTGTTGCTGTGAAATGTCATTCTCAAACAAACAGTGCAAAACATTATTTAAGGCTCCCATCCGTCTCTGTGCGAGGAGACTGAGTGTCTCTGACAAGCGCCGTCAAGACAGACAAATGAGGTGAACATGAGATTAACACTCTCGGGCGATGTTCATCCTGTTGGCAATTTCCTTGAGGCTGAAAGGCCAAAGTGCCAAGGTAAAGTAAAGTCTGCCAGGCTGTGTTTACGTGAAGAAGTGTGAAATACATAGTTCTTACCATTTCCACTATTAATTGCTTGTGGCAGGAGCGGTCCGTCTCTTTCCTCCTCCTCCTCCTCCTCAAGCAGAATTGGATCTGGTCAGGTCTTATGTTGTTCCCTAGCAACCGTTATAGTTCCCTTCTCGTTTACAATCTTTTCAATGTATGTGTGCCCACGTTTGACTAAAATTGTCCCTGATCTGGCAGAAATGTGTTACACAATCCACCTCTTTCGTTTTGCTACTAGAATTGGGCTTTTGACAGTTGAAAAACGCATAAAAGTGATCACAATTAAGTTCGCTGTCAACATCTTGGGCTGGGCTGTTGTTTTCCGTCTCTTTCAGTTGGCACACACTGTTTGTTAGCCTAATGTTTGCCAAGATGTGCCATCGTATGCAAACAACAGTGCGGCATGCGAGACGACGTTTGTGCAAGTTGTCATGCCTTGTTTTGTCATGGCCTCGTTCAATGGGATGTAACTACAAGTATATAAAGAAAACAGTCACGCGTCTGATCATAAGAGTTTACTGTATCTCCAATGTCGCAAATAAGCCAACAAAAACATCCCGAGGGGTTAGAAGTGTTTGTGAAGCTCGCACAGGAATAGAAATGAGGAAGAAGGGATGGATCCCATCTGTCATAGCAGAGGACAAACTCACCCAAAGGGCTTGAAAATTCACATACAGTCACTTGTCTTCTGTGTTTTCTTCATGTCTTCTAACCTAGGTCATCTCCGGATATGTAGTGTGAAGAAGCTGCTTCATCATACACCCTTAAAAATGAATGTTTTTTTTACAGTGATGCCATCAGAGAACCTTTTTTGGTTCTGCAAGGAACTTTTCACGTATTTGTTCTTATATGGAAATGATCTTTTTTTCAGGCAATATGTTAGATATTTAACCAAAAAAAAGACAGTTCAAACATGTTCATAGTGTCCCTTTGTTTGTTTTTATCAAAAGCAGGTCACCTCAACCCTTTTGTGTCTCTAGTATTCCAAAGAACCAGGGCCGGGCCCAAGACTTTTAGTCAACAAATTGCACATACAAACACAGTAGAGATGGGCAAATGAATCAAATCTCTTACTTTCTTTGAGGGTTGGCAAATAGCTACAAAACAGAAACATAATGTGATAAGTAAATTAAAGAAAAAAACAAATTGTACAAAACTGTGAATCCTATTTTGTCAAGAAAACAAAGAAAATAGTTGTTATTGAATTAGAAATTCTGCCTAAATATAGAGGAGAGGGATCAAGTTCATTTGTCAGAATTTTCTCATCATGTCAGAGGTGCTGTGGTCACATCAACTATATATATTTACCCAAGACTACATGCGCAGTTCAAATTCAGACACAGCCAAATTAAGATATTTACCAGTCTCCTGTCTGTCAGTAAGAGCGTGGATAAATACCAAAGCATGATGATGATTTGCACACAGGACAAACAAAATATTTTCATGATGGAGGAGTTTAAGGCTTCACTTTCATTTGGCACGTACACTTATTTCAGCATTGAGCAACAATCAGGCGACATTAATGATTTAATTAAAAATCATCAAGGCTTTAGGGTGTTCCCAAAACAATGGTAACTCACGGTGCCAGAGGAGAGGAAGCGACGCTGTGCTGCTGCCAGAGGAGCAGGGAAATGAAGCCGTTTTGTCAGACGTGTTCTCACATGTCTCTTACAGTCTCTTACAGTCTAAATGACAGAAGTCTGCAGTCGAAAAACAAATCACTGAGAACAGGAGACAGAAGCAGTGTGCAGCAATTCAGACTTATTGCATAAGAGTTGGCAGCCCCTCAGCGAGTCAGCCAACTTAACACCATATAAAGTGTGGTAACCCTAACCCCCTGACAGTTGTGGCCCGAGGAAACTACATAGCTCCGCTTATGCCAGGGGCCGCCCTGCAAAGAACCATAACAACAACAAAAAAGTCCACCAGAGCACACATCAAGAACCACTATTTCTTCAAGTGTTGTTTGTCAGGGATGTCACTCTCTGGCCAAGTTTGGAAGGCTGTTGTGTAAACGATAACAGCATGGAGCAGGTATCTGGTAGCTGTCAAAAGAGACATTGTGGTACTATAATATATCCTGGCCTGTATAAACTGGTTTAAAAGTACACAGTTCACACGGCTCATTGTTTGTTTTCATACAGTGTGTAAGGACCTTTGGAACAGAGAGAGGGATCGTTGACAGACACACACACACACTTTTTAGAAATGCCAGTGAAAATATGTTGAAAAATGCCTTGGAGTATTTCACAGTCCACAGTGGTATGTCTGTAATGTCACAAAACAAAAAAACAAAAAAAACTGTCCGCCGTTATGTCTCCTCATTGAAAAGAAAACGGCAGAAGAGTTTACACAGTGCTGTGGTTCTCCACAGACCTCTGCCAGTTGGTTAGAGTGGGGACACACCTGCGCACACAAAAACACACACACAGATCCTATTTGTCCAACAGCTGTGCATGTAAATCAAACAACATAGTATGTGTAAACCCAATCTTCTAGGTCAATATTAGGATGTGTGAAAAGATCATCTTAGTATGTTTTGTAAGTCACACCCATTAAAAGCAATTATGTATTTAAATCAAGGAGCTGGAATAGAGCTGTTGTTGACTCACCACAGCACATACTTATCTCATGTTAAATCATGTTTTGTTCAGAGGAGCTCCATTGGTGAAACTCCTCTTTGTTTTGGTCCCAGCCTTCCCCCAGGACTTGTCACCATTACTCGTAGCAACACAACATGACTCACACACGACTGCTAATGCCCCTCAGCCTGAACGAGTGTTACATGCATTTATCATGTGAGAAAACGGTGCACGTATACCCCTTTTTATCACACACGACGCTGATGATCTAAACATGCCTTAAGGTGTTACACTTTTTTTATTCAAAGGAGACGGTCTCACCTCCACTCAATTTGACTGGTAGACAAAGAGAGCGTGAGAGAAAGTGTGGACATCACTGGTATTGATTGATTGGAAGTCTTAACGTGTCTAAGACATGCTCGGGCTGTCTTACATTGGAATTGAGCGATGTGGGTGAGGGATGTTCACACACAGCTGTCGTATGAGTTCTGCAGTTTCGAAATGTGATGTGGGTCGGTGGGCCAGTAATGATAATGTAAAAGTGCGGTTGGGCGTTTGACACCAGTGCAGCCATGTCTGTGTGTGCATGAGCCACCTGTCCTGTGTTGATGGCAGAGAAACACCTGTGTCTGACAGGGGGAACATCCAGAACCAGGAGCTGTTTTTAAGCATTTTTTGGGAGGTATTTTAGGCCTTTATTATAGAGTCAGCAGTAGATAGTGGTGGAGGAAGTATTCAAATTCTTTCATTAACTCAAAGTAGCAATCCACCAATGTAAATACTCTACAAGTATTAAAAGATAAAGACACTTTCTGCAGTAAAATAGTCAATAGTGTTGTACTATTATATATGACGACTGCTGCATTAATGTTTATGTTTCAATGTGTATGAGCTAATTTTAACTACTTTATGTGCTGCTGGGTAGTTTGATCTACATCCATGCATCATATTATATAAGCTCATCATATGTTTGTGGCTTTCCTGTCTTGTCAGAACCATGTTTCCTAAAAAAAAAAAAAAAAGTAACTTTTTATGAGCTCTGAAAAACAGCCGAGTGAGCTTAAGAAGTAGGGGGACTCTCTCAACCCTTAAAGAAACCTTTAATGCTTCAGTATATCAGAAAAATTCTAATTCAACATTATCAGATTTGAAGGTACATGGTTTTCAGTGGACAGGAGGTTTTTTTTTTGGAAAACTGTAATCTAAAAAGTAGTACTTAAAGTTGTCAGACAGATTTAACGGAGTGAAGTACAACATTTGCCTCTGAGATGTCATGGAATGGAAGTATAAAATGAAAATACTTGTTAAATACAAGTACTTTATTATTTCTTTAAATCCAGTACTTTAGTAAATATACCTTGTTACATTTCACCACAGCCTAGCATCCCCTTTAGGAAACCTCTCGGCCACCAGGGTTCCCCAGAAAAGTTGATATTTAAGTTTCATTTGTCATACTATATCATATTATCAATCATCTTCATAGATAGATAGATAGATAGATAGATAGATAGATAGATAGATAGATAGATAGACTTTATTTATCCCAAGCTGGAAAATGACAGATTCTTCATTATTGTTACTCATTATTCATTAAGATATTGCCAAATGTATCAAGATAGTGGAAAGGGCAGTGATTCAATTTCTAAAATTTAAAACAAATTCTAAATAGTAGAAAGTATAAAATGACCCTGGCAAATTAGAAAGAAAAGCTGTTAATCCACAGACCACAGACATACAAGGCTGCAGGTGACTTTATTTCAGGAATGCAGAGATGTTTGATTAGACACGGTGCAGACTGATGCCGGCACTCTGCAGGGTTATTGATCATCTCACACATATCTGTCTGCAGGTCTCACTGCTGCCGCTCATTAAAACGGGGTCGCTGCTGTTGCGATTTTCTTTTTTATTTCTCCTCTTTTTCTTTCTGCACCGGATTGGCAGCGAATCAGCGACAGTAGAGAAAAAAATTAAGAGGTCTCACTCTGACATATTCTCCACCTACCAGAAGTAACGTTGGAGATTGGAGTCTTAGTGTGGCACAGATGGAAACTGATAAACGATAACTGACAAATCCAACGTTTATTATAATAAATAACCCAATTCTCTATGATATCAGTAGAGACACATGTGTGCATATTAGACTAAATCTACAGCAGACTTGCATTGAGCAATAAAACGCTCAATTTGTTTTTGGATTTATTTTAGAATACAGAAGTGTGGTGCACTGCATATTCTTGCAAAGTTTTTAGAAATACAAAATAAAGCATCATGTTGTTGAACTGTAACAATGTCAGGGCAAACAATGCAAAGCCGGTCTTGGATACTTTTTCGCTTGAGAGTCTGTCATCCTCTCGTATGCGGAGACGATCTTTGTCGCTGCTGGTTTTGACAGCGGCGGGGGAGCTGGTGAGGAGAGCGGAGGATCCGTGTGGACCACAGCTTGCTGCTGCAGCGGCTGAGAATAAGGGGGACGGACACACTAGCCGGGAACTCTCCCTCTGATACACACACACACACACACACACACCTCATCATTTCCCACATCAGCATCAACACACACTCACTGACGGGAGAGGACACAGGAGCCGGTTTGCAGCAGACGGTGAGTTGAAATTTTTTTTTGTTTTATCTTTTTGTCTTTTTAAGATTAGGATTCCCCCTTTCTCCTCCTCCTCCTTCTCCTTCTCCTCTGTTGTATTCATCATGAGAATAATGGTGCAGTGCATGTGTCAAGTCGGTGCATTTTCATTCGCCACAGCATCCCGGTGATGCTGCTTTTGGATGACCAGGTGCAAATAATACAGCAATATGGAGGCGCAGCTGACGCCGATTGTCGTGTTTTTTTGTTTTTTTTTCCAATCTGGATTCTTCTGAGCGTCAAAGAGCAGAGAAACCACTGCAGCCTGTGCACACACCGCACTGCATGCACTGCATCTTGAAGGAGGCAAAAAAAAAAAAAAAAGCAATGTGTTGATCGGCTGCTGTGCTGAATGGATGCTGGATGGATGGTGGTTGCAGCAGCAGCAGCAGCAGGAGGAGGGTTTGTGCTTATTGTTGCTGCTGCCGGCCGGTGCGGACAGGCCCCACAGCTGAGAGGATTATTTGGTGTCTGCTGGTGATGCTGCCAGATGTAGCTGAGCTCCTCTAGCTGTCAATTCTTCAAGGCAGGCAGGCAGGAAAATCCACTAAGGCCTTGTTTCTAGATACTAAGCCAGGAATAGGAGGCCTCCTGTGCTTTTATTATAGGACAGCACATTTTCCTTGATTCCTTGCATGAAATAAATTAAAGGTTTCCAGGTCTGAAGGGGTTTCCCCTCATATTGTCTGAGGGGAAGATGCCCTCCTGAATCTCAGAGGCAGAAACAGACAGAAAGGAGTGGATAACGGTTGATATTGAAATGGTTTCAGTCAATCACAGGAGGCGATTAATCTTTTTTTTTTGGATGAAATCCTAATTCCTCAAGGAATCCGATGCATTTACAGCCAGTATTAGTGCTGAAACTGATATCTAATTAATTGATGGCACACAAATTAAATCAAATTTAATCATAAATCTTGCAGTTTTCATGCAAAAGTCACAAATACACTCTTCTTATTTGACAGCAATGTGTATTTATAGACAAAATGATGAACTGATAAATAATGAATAAATAGTGAAAACAGTCGTTAGCTGCAGCCAATATGAAGATATTTTTTTTGTAAGCTGTATGCACGCTGGTATGAATGGACAGCATGGCTGTATTCTTTGTGTGCATATACGTGTGTGTGTGTGTGTGTCAGAAGTGTCCCCCTTTGCTTTAATAATATGCTGTATACTCCCTTATTGCTGCATTACTTTATTGCTTCCACATATAATGTATGCAGAGTTGTCATGCTGCTCATTTGTAGAGAAAACAGATAGTTGGGGGGGCACTTGTCATTATGTTTGCTTGATTGCTGACATGTAACAGATGCTGGTAATACTGTTTGCACTATGTGTTGCAGTATGTGACCAAGTGGGTATCACACCTGACTACAAAACAGCCCGTGAGTAGAAAGAATCATTGTGATGCTAATAAGAATCCACAGTGTGGAGTTATTTCATGCAGTGTTAATATTTGCAATCAGCATCTGCTGTTGTTGTAACACTCTGTGATGCAGTATGACATGTGGTGCGTTCTCTTCACTTCCTCGATCGTACATCATGCAAATAAGTCCCTATATCATTAAGCGCTCATCTGTTATATATATATTTATTTATGGTAAATACAACATATAACGACTGCGGAAGCTTTGTATTCAGTCGGGAAGTGTAATCAGTTGCTCCAAAATGCTAATATCAACCTGTTAACCTACATTTTGAAAACTTGCAGTCAGCATTTCATACTGCGTTTTTGTATTCAGGAACATAACGGGGGCTGAGACAAGACTCCCTTTTGTGCTTTCTATTTTTTACTCCATCACATCATGATTTTCTGTGAATCAGACCGTACTCGAATATAACGCGACATGCAACTATCAGAGCCTTCTGTCTGATCGGAGAGATTCAGTAATATTTCAGAAGTCATTTCACAGAGGTGCCACAGTGAAAACAGAATTAAACTTTTTTTCACAGCAGACATTTTGATATGTCACGGTAGGAAATTAAATTTCTTTAAGACATTCGAATAGGACATATTTCAGCCACATCTTTAACATACTGAACATCTGCTTTGCACTCCAAAAAAGCCATAATTTATCCGATACATATACCATGTAATGCTGTGGCATGTCATGGCAGGTATCGCGTGTTGGCACCACCATCAGTGTTCAAGAGACAACACCCCCACGCCAGCCTCCACCCTCTCCCAAGAGACATCACAAGACATGACTCCAGCCTCCTGTGTGACAGCTCTCAGGGCAGAGGCAGCGCTGAGCACATTACTCACGGCAGATGCAGTGTCACCGTCCCTCTCCCGCTTTCCCACTTATCCACGGCCCATTAGACACAAGTCAGGTGACGGAGCTTATAGTGGGGTTTAGGTGCATTCTCATTCTACCCACTGGCACCTTAAGTGATGACTATGTTTTTTATTTTAGATGAGGGAGACGCTTAATATTGTTTTTGGTGCTGTTTGCGGGATCAGGGTTGAGGTCAACTCCCTTTCATTTCACTCTGGTGAGATTGAAACTGTGACAGTGTTATAGCTTTCGGCCTCTATTACCTTTTTTATAGATTGTAACTTTTCACGGTGGACAAAATCCATCATCTTTTAAAGTGACATTTGGATGGAGTTGTTGTTTCTCTTTCTAAAGCGTGGAAGGAAACCTCTTGTGTATGTTGTGATTGTAATACATTAGCACACTGTTGGATCAGCCTATATCAGCTTTAAAGGGCAATATCAATATTACTATGGCAATTGACTGTGGAATCAGCATTTTTAAGGTCACGTTTTCCAGGAGTAGAAGCAACTATCAGATAGCAATGGAATAAATATGTGATGCTTTTATGCATTTTTGTTTAACCAAACGAATTACCCCGAGAGCAGGGATTTTCATTATCAATTAATTCTGATCAGCTGATCAATGATTTGGTGTGTTAAATGTCTGAAAACAGGGAAACTGCCTGCCACAATTTCCCAATATCTAAGCTGACGCCTTCATGTTGCTTTTTTATTAAAACATACAGAGATATTTAGTTATAATTACATTTATAAAAACAGAAAAATATTTGATTTGGCTATACAGTACAACAATTATTTACCAGAAAGATTAATTTTATGTTGAATTACTCATTAATGTTTCAGCTCTGCTATCCCTTTTTATGTTAATAGTTTACTTTTTTCACTCTTATTATATTATTACTATATTATTACTAAAAGTAGTAAGAAATGGCCACCACAATATCTAAAAGGTGATGGACCAACAGTCTAAAAGATATTAAATTTACTGTGTTAACAAAACAAATCATCCTCCTTTTAAAATCCAGGAAATATTTGCTTTTGTCTTCATAAATAACTTCTACTATCAACAATTGCTCATCTTAAGATAGGGTAACATCTGTAAAAAAAACAACAACAACAACAACTGCATATTAGCTTCACTATGAGCTCATATGGATGGGATTTTGGTATTGGCTTCTAGTCCATAGCATCCCTTAATACTGTGAGAAAATCAGTTTGCACATTTGCATTTTACAGTCGCATAATGTTGATTCTATTCTGTGTTTTTGTAACAATGGACACTGTGGTACAATCAGTCTCTGCACTACTTCAGACACTGCCACAACACACACATAACCTCTGGGGATGAATTAAAAAGATAAGCATTGTTAAACACACTTCCTAAATAAGCAGCTGCCAATGAGGTGTGCAGGTGTACATGGTAATGAAGTCATAATAGAACCATCCTGGATTTGTGTCTCAGTGTAGATTTATAAACTCCCGCCTCCTGTCATCTACTAGACCACCAAGAAGCTGCTGCCAAATAAATGCCATTAGCATCATAGATTCTTCTGCATGCGTTGGGTTAATAGCACCAGCACCCTGCGGCGATGATGGTGGGTTAGGGGGTTGGGAGGGGCATAAACATGCCCCCACACCTCCGCTGTACTTACCCCCACACCCTTGGCTTACAGCTGGACATGTTTGGGTGGGTGTTTTCATTAAGCGCCTGGGACACATTAAATTAGCATGACTGGCTGAAGATTGATGAAATGGAAAATGGGGAACAGTTACATGTAAAGCCAGGTCTGGAGTGTGACACTCACACTGCTGCTGCTGCTGGTAAAATTCCTGAGAGAGCAGATGCTGTTGTTCTCCCTGCCTTCCATACAAGACAGATGGTTTTTTGTCGCGTTTTTTTTCATGTTTTGAGAGAGATAATGTTGCTGGGAGATGGGAGAGACCCAGTTTTTTTGCACAGTGAACAGCTATGAGGATCTTAGCAGTGACAAGATTGATTTTAAGCTGAGAGTTTAATGGCAGGTATACAACAGAGCCACTAAGGTGGCACTGCAATCCAGTTTGCCTTGGATAAACACAGCTCAGCTCAGTGCGTTTCTCTTCTACCAATGTGATTTGTAAACACTGAACTAAAGTTTAAGCAATTAGTTAATTAATCAACAGAAAATGTGTTTCATATCTTTAATATGTCATCCTGTGCTCTGAAATTATGCTTTTTCTACAATTCTGATTCTAAGAATAGACAAAATTAGTGATCTAGAAAATAACCATCACGTTAATTAATAATGGAAACAATCATTACTCATAGTTCGACACTAAACACACTCTCAGTATAAAAGTCGTCAATCAACTCCAACATTAATTTAAACAGGGGAAAAGAAAGGTGAGGGCAAGAGATGATGTAAGGAGAAATCAAAGGAGAGAGGAGAAGAGAATAGAAAAGGGAAGAAAAAGGGAGAGGGGACAGAAAGGGAAAAGAAGACAGGAGAGGAAGGTAAAGAGAGGAGAGTTGAGGAAAAGAATAAAAGTAGAGGGGAGGAGAGGAGAGGAAAAGCAAGGAAAGGAAAGGAGGGAATGAGGAGACATGAGGAGAGAGAAAGAGGAGAGGAGAAGAAATGAACAGAAGGGAAAGGAGAGGACCGAAGAGGAGAGGGGAGGAGAAAAAGAAAACCACAGAATCAGGAAGAACACAATCTCGGAACCGGCTATTGTCTTACAAGGATATGAAGATATGTCCATACAGTGAGAGGAAGGAAGAATAAACTCACGTGAAAAATAACCTTAAAAGATCAATAATTCCACTTCCATCCACCTCTTTCACCTTTTTAGTGTCCTATCAGACTCTATCAGTTTGACTTGAATGTCGTCAGTAGGTCTGAGTCTGCTTGTAGGCCTCAGATGAGTTGTTTATGTGGCTCAAGTGGGCAACAGATGGGAGAGTGGGTGAGAGCAGAGGAGTTGCCAGACTGGTAGTAGCTATCACTTGCTGAGTATAAAAAACATATCAGCACATCTTTCTGAACGGCTGATTTAATTTTACATACTCAGCCATATGCAGGCAAATTTGTTATTTGTATTTGCCGCTGTTTGATTTGAGCGTTAGTGACTGTGATCACTGACAGTTCCAATCATGTTAAATCCATTCATAAAATAAATAACACTTTGCTTTTAAGTTTTTGGAGCAAGGACAAAAAGGTTTTTTAAAAGACGTACCCTCCATTTCTGTTTTCCACTGTTTCTTTTCTCTTGCTGTTCTTGGGAAGGATGAGGTATTGGCCCTTGGGAAGAGAAGAAAAACACAATATATACACTTATATTAAAGATATATTGTCATATATATCCTCTTTTTTCCAGTGTTCACGGAAACAAAGGAAGAATGTTCAAATCCCAGTAGTGGGAGCCTAATTCATTGTACACTAGGCTTAAAAATAATATTACCCCCATGCACCAGAATCTTTGCCACAGCTCTAAAGTGATTAGTACGGATTTGGGTCAAAGAAGCCATTAAAGAGCTCTTCTTATCGCGCTAAACATCCATTTGGTTTAAGGCACCAGCATCACATGGTGGGTTTAAACCAACCAGCCTTAACAATGATTATTAAAGATGTTTGTACACAGCATAATTGAATCTGTCAGTTACAGCTGTTTTTTTTTAAGCTTCTTCTCTCAAAGGTGTATATCTTTCTACTTCCAGCCATGGGGAGAGATTAGTTTGATGAGGGATTTATCTTTGAGCCTTTACACATGATTTGTAGAGTGTATAATTATGTATTGCTTTTTAATGTATTTCATTGGCCTGAAGTCTGCAAACAGGGTATACAGGACCTTAATACTCCCTGTGGCAAGACCCTTATACCTTAAGGCGTGCTTATTTAGGGTTTTTTTGGTGAGATATTTTGGCAAATGTGTATTGATGTGCGGTCTGAACAGATGATTTTTCAGTCTTGATGAAAGATCTTGATGTCACTTGGTAGAGCGTAGTGGACAGACTTGGGGTGTATGGTTTGGCCTGTCCTGAGCCATTTGCAAAAGGGTAGGCAAATCTGGTCTTGAATCAGATTGGAGCAGCTACTGGCAGCCAGTCCAGGGTCCAGGGGAGTGGTGTAGTGTAGAAGAACACGCCAAGAACAGGTTGCAGTAGACTAGGTTTGAGATGACAAGAGCCTGGACCAGAACTTGTGCCACCTTCTTAGTAGGAAACACCCTCCTGATGTTGTGGAAAATGAATCTGCAAGAGTGGTTTGCTACTGCAGGACAGATGGTCATCAAGTGTCACATCCAAGTTCTCTGCAGTCGAACTGGGGACATCACTGAGCTTTAAATGGTAATGGACAGGTCATGGATGAGAGATGCCTTCTCTAGAAGGAAGAGCAGCTCACTGTCATCAAGGTTAAGCTTTAGGTGGTGTGCAGACATCCATTAAGAGATGTCAGCAAGACATACCCATGTGAGTGAATAACAGAGCTTTCTCTTCTGGTGTAAGGACAAAACAGAAGGGGACCCAAAACAGAACCTTGTGGGATCCCAGTAGTGACACCACAAAGTTCAGACAGACACAGATAAATGTGTCTCAGTGCAATTTGTGAAATACTTTGTCACTGTGGCCTCAGTTGTTCAGAGGATGCTTTATATCGAGCATCTGCTAATCATCAATATGTGTATGGTGTGGGAAAAGCGGCACCAGTTCAATAGAGCCTGGCATGTGTCCTCGATCCTACTCGTCTGACCTCTGAGAGAGGGCCTTTCTGAGGCCAGCTCGCCTTCGATAAGTGCCCTCCGGTCGTACTGAAAGAATGTCTTTGTAGAACAAGATAAACTGTCCAGCCAGCAGATGAGGAGGACTGAGAACAGAAGCAGTTCTCATTGTGGAAAAAAAAGTCATCTGTCATCTTAAGATGTCTCTGTTAACTCATAAACCAATTAAAGGCGGGCAGATCCAGTTTATGGGCCTAGAAGAGATAAAGACAGTCATATCATTATTATTTATTCATTTTTATGCCACTAAAGCATCACAAATTTGGGCTGAAAGAGTCTCTAGTCTAGTAAAATTTTATGGACAAATATAATTTCTTTTGGTTGTTTTTTATATTTTGAAAAAAAAAAAGACAGTCAGTCTGTAAAATAAGAGTCATCTTGAGTTATTTCATATAGTTAAAACCTAATTTGAAATCAGGCTCCTCACATGTACATATATACTGTGTATACAGTGCTGCCCCACAGAATTATGATTAAGTGTTCAATAGGTTACGCAAAGAGATTAAATGCACTGTACATACAGTGTGTGTGTGTTAACATTGACAATCTAAAGATAAGCCTATGACACTGATTATGTCAGTGCTTCACTCACTCAAAGAGTTGTGAGTCAGACTTACAGTATGATTTTGACAGCCAATTTTGGGCCAGTAGATGAAAATTGACACAAGTTTCTGGTTTATTGATATAAAAGCATGTTTGATTTTTCCGCACATGTTTCATATCACCTGATGCAGTGCAGGCAGCTATGACTCGCTGTAAGAATAACTCATTTCCTGTTTGTTCTTGCTCAGCATCATTTGATGCTTTTTGGATGTCGTCCCACAAACCAAATAGCATTTCACATCACAGATAACGCCCCACCCTGCCACTCTACTCCATCTCTATCTCTTTCACCCCTAAAACTGCTGAGATGGCTGTTTTTTTGGGATGCCAGATACTCTGCATTGTCCTCTCAGAGGCCAGGCCGCTTTCCTCACCTTGCCTTTTTGCACCCTGATGTAATGCATCCATGGCTGCCTGTGTGGCGGTTTAGCTTATTACAGTCGGACGTGAGATATGAGACAAATAGACTTAAGATGAAGATGCAGATCTTTCAGGAGCGGTTTCAGAGCCTGGAACCTACTCAGGAGGCTGATACTGATCAAAAGGTGGAACAGATTGTGGCCATCTTCTACCAGATTACCTCTGCTGTCCTGGTGGCTGTTCTATGGGGAAGAGATAACCCTGATGTCTCTGCTCTGATTGCTAAGATACACGACGATGATACTCACGCAGCTAGATTGAAATCAGACACATTACCTGCACAAAGGGAGTGCATATACAGAGATGTAGGCCTCGGGCCATAGATGATTTTAACTTTGAACGTGTATATCCACACAGCAACAGGACACTATCTTGTTAGGCAAACTAAAAAAAACAATTGTGCCTTGATGTTGTCCCATAAAGATACACAGCAGATACTGTGTATTTTTTCATCTTTTTATACAGTATTGTGTGTGTTAATAGGAACTATCATCTTTTTCTATAGTCACCATTTATCATCAAGAAGCAGCCACTTTATGCCACTTCAAAATCTCAATTAATTTGGCAATTTGTAAGATGCAAGATTAACTGTCTCTTACAGAAGATATTCTGCTTAACCCTTCCTTTAATAAATGAAACGTTTCCTTGCAGCTTTTTGCACTAGCACACAGATAATTAACTGTTTTAATCACTTGGCTTGGAGTGGCTATAGCTCGCTCTATAGCTGCTAAATGCTCCATGCGAGCTGCTAAATTTGCCTGTTTGGTGCTGGGCTTTTGGTTCATCTGGACTTATTTGCTAAAAACGTCTGCTTGAAAATGACACTGATGAGAGCTGTGTGAGTGAGTCAAAGTAGTTAGATGAGCTGAAATATGCTCCGTAGAGCTGAGAGAAACCGCTGAGTCAGACGATGATTCCCTGTGGGTTCGTCACTAACGTTTCGAGTGACCCCTTTTACATTTTAGATAGTATTTTGATCCATTGCTAATTTAAATATATTGATTACAACAGTTTTGCAAAATGTCAGAGCGATTTATTTACGAGCCTTGTAAATGCATCAGCTGATATCAATATGATATTAAACAAATTGTGTTGTTCTTTCGTTGAAATGCCATGGATGTAAGCTTGTTGTTCCATTAAAAATAATGTTATCAGATATGCCATTTCAGCGCATCTGCATTTTAAAAATTTTAATCACTTCCATGCTCGGGAGGGCTGCCGATAATTCCAACTACACTTGGCCTGTTTGCCCAGTTTGTTTTTTTCCCAGTGTCCTCCCAGCATTTTCCCACCATATGCACACTGCTGGTATTGACCCTCAACCCACTCCATCTCTCCTCCACTCTCCGCTCTGAACCATGACTCACAAAGCCCATTTAACCTTTACCCAGCAAAATGCAAGCCAGTGCTCGGTCACTACCCGCTGGAGGAAGTCCACGCTTGTCTCTGTGACACACCTTTCAAACCCTAAAATAATTTTGTTGTGCAAAATATGCCTGCAAATATAGATGAAGGGAAGAGGGAGAGGAAAGTGGGGTATTGGTGTCTGCTACGTATCAGTGTGTCCTTTCCTAAAGCACAGGAAACCCCTTCACTTTGTTACATATTCATTCAAGCCAGTCATCCATTACAGCCATGTGATATATTACCTTCAAGATATTCACTCTACAAAAGGCCCATTAATAAGTGGAAGAGCAGTTACTTTTCTAAAACGGGTATCACATACTTTTCCCACGGAGGTCTCCTCTATGTGCACACTCACATAACCTGGTAACACAAGCTATCGTATGTCCAGGGAGTGTCCCATAACTGTTAGATCACATGACCTGTCACTTGTTCAGGCAGCAATGATGCAGTTAATACTGTCATTCTCTCTCGTATTGTCCTACAATTGCATGTGTGTGAGAGACTTCCTTATATAACTGTTGTCCATGTGTTAATCAGTCTATCTGTACAGACATCAGTTTTTATTACAGCTATTTTATGATATTCTAATGATGTTAAATACAGTTTTGATGCAGTTCCAATGCACTTGGCTGCCCAAGCTCAACTATTATTAATCCATACATCAATTTTTATTCTCCTTACCTCAGAGATGGATTTCAGAGCACCTGAGTGATATTCTTTGTGCCTAGGAAGTAGATAACAATGTAGACCACCATTCACATCATAAATGTTGTAGAAGCCTGCTCTCAAAAACATTTATTATGAATTTTATGCATGAAATAATTTTAATGGAGAAACAACTTGGAGCAGGTTAGAGTTTGACAGCGAGTCAATTCAAAGATTTTACTAGTTCCAGCTTATCAAACATGAAGATTGGCTGGCTTTCTTCTCTATCATTCGAGGTTTTGAACCACTAGTAAGACAAAACAACCAGCATGTTATATAGACCAAATGATTCAAGGATTAAACAGATTAATGGAGAAGATAATAGACAGATAATTTGATAACGCAAATAAGATGATACATGTTTGAATAACTGATACCCTCTCACAGATAGATGCAAAAATATGTCTCTTATGTTTTTGCTCAGAAGCACTGCCACTCCTTCGGTGTATCAAAGGCAGGCCACAAAATGCTATACTGAGTGATGAATTATTGAACGCCTTGACCCTCTTGTCACTTGCGCTCACAATCTTATATGTAGCAGGGTCGAATTTGGGATGATTGGGGGTGTACTGTCCTTGTTCTGTTAGAGAAATTGGAGAGGATACGGTCTCACAATCAGGTTTAGAATTTCGGTTCTTGCTCTGTGATGATCTCCTTTCGATTTCACTTTTTTTGTGATTTGGAATTCACTGACTTTTCTCACCCTTGATCCACACCGGAGCATTCACATTAACACACTGACTGATAGTGTGTATCAGGTATAACAAATCCATAAGTGTCAGCGCACGAGGTCGTATTGACATCCGGATTATTGATCCTGGGATTATAGGGTTGGGGACCCGGAGGGCATCAGTGTTGGTGAAAGCAGAAGATTTTAGACGGCTGTGTGATCCTTTACAAACTCATTAACACAGGACGGATGGAGTCGAGTGGGTTAACTCAGTTTATCTTGTTTAGCCAAGATCCCAGCACAGTCAAAGGGGCATTTTGTTAGACAGAAGCTCCTCTAGCCAAAAGAAGAGGGATTCAGGTCCCATTATAGCCATTTCATGGTCAGTCATGTTTTAAAGTGTAAGAGACACAGAGCTGCTCAGTACCTCCTTTCTTTTTGCTGAATCTGACTCCTCCAACTCAAGTTTTGGCAAAGATACAATGCTTAATTGTATGAACCGAAAACAAAATATACCAAGTGAGATAATAGATATTTAGTTTTGCTTAAATGAACAATGATATAATAATTCTATTGAGGTCATAATCTAAGTATTCCATTAATGGGCTAGTAACACGAACAGAAGATGTATTTGCACAGATGGAGATGTAGACTGTCCCAATGTAAACTCTGGGCCGCTGCACTGTGAGGTACACTCATTAGCTCAGACAGAATCTGTTTTTAGAGTACCAGAGTGCTGACTGGGGTCTTTGTATAGAGATAGCTACAGCCTCTCTTTTACAGCTGGGTCCATGCTGTCTGGCCTGCCACAAGCTCAGCTCCTGGCCAACAAGGCTGTACAGCCCCGTGGGCAGAAGTGAATAGCGTGTGTGTGTGTGTGTGTGTGTGTGTGTGCAACAAGAGATTGAGTGATAGCAAACTGCTAGGGTCTGCTACTTTGGTAGGTCCATGGCAGAGACTGGCTTCACGTAAACAGTATTTGTGAAGTTTTCCACACTGTATTATCCATCTTGGCTCAGATTCTTGCTTTCAAAAGATGAACCGTCAGACAAAAGCTACAGTCATTAAGGCTGGAGTAGAATTGAAGTCTAAAAGGTGACGTATCTTTTCCTTAAGAAAGTGTGGCAGAAAACCTTTTTTTGATCTTCTTAAGAGGGTTTGAATTCTGCTAAGTCACACTTGTACTGCGGGTCTAGGCCTCTAGGTTTGTTCTGTTGTGTCAGCACAAGAGTTCTCCTCACATCATCCATGTTGGCTATTTGTCTTGTGGTAGCAGATGTTGGTATAGCCAGAAGGATATGAACCAATGACTTCTTGCCTTTTGCTGCGATAGAACAAAACAGCATGCGCAAAAGCAGGATGATAAAAGCTTCTGCATTGCAAATCGTAGCTAAACTTCGTAATAACTAATTACTGTACAGCATAACAAAGACAACATTGATATATTATCACTTTATCAGTAAAGTTTTGGGCAGTAAAACCAAAACAATGAGCTGAAAGATGCAAAAACGCTCAATTTATTAGAAGTTTGAGTTTGATTATAATTTAACTATAACTAACTATAGACTTTGTGATTTAACTGCTTTAAGAGACTTGAAAAACACATTGAAGAACATTGAACAAGAATATAACTGAGGTGAAGGTAATGTCCTGGAGTCTGTTCCCCAGAGATGATGAAGGGAAGAGGTGTTGATTATGGGCATTCGAGGAATGGTCAGAGATTGGCAGGTGTGAAAGAAACAGCTCTTGGAATATTGATTTCTTCTGCTCCAAAAGCCATATAAAGGGTGTGAAAGAATAGATATAGTCAGTCCTCCTCGGTTCTGAGATTGGGGTCAAATAATGAGGTTATTGGGACACACACAGAGAAGCCTTTTCTCAATGGATTGTCATATACTGTGTTACAAATGTATCAAATTAGCATAAGAACAGACATTTTTATCCAAAGGGTTTTAATATCGTGAGTGTAATATTAGCATATTGTGAACCTGTGACTCTGAGTCTGTAAGACTAGCGTGGCTGATGCTGTGGTTTGTTTTGTTCACTGGATTTGACTGTAGGTCAATGTTGTTTCATTGTGAATTTGTTTAATGAAAATCAGGGCAAATGTGGGAAGCAAATAAAGTAGGTGTGTCTGTGGGTTCATGTGCATGCATGTCTCAGTTCATGTGTCTCAATCGCAATATATAGATTCACGTGTCCAATTCATGCTACAGTGATCCTGCACACCACAGCAAGGAAGTCATAAAAACACTGCATTACTGGACCATGACAGCATCCAAATAAGTCCAGCCAAGCTCTTTCAATTTGCTGCTCGCGTGAGGCCATGAATCACGGCTGTCACGCAGTTCAGGATGGCTTCAGGAACATTTGCACGTGGTTTCTTTTTAAAGCTTCTTGTGTTAACAAAAAATGGTCACTGCATCGAGAGCGACGGCGAGGAAAGCCAATTGTTAGGCTGTTTATTTGATCTCAATGTAAAAGCCATAAACAAATACGGCACTTAAAAATGCAAAAGCAAAGCACACAAGCGTGTTACAGCCCTGGCTGGTGTATAATTCTGTGTTTAGATAGTGTTCTGAAGTGGATCTCTAATGTCAAGGTTAACCAGTTTAGTGAAGTGTATGTTTCAGAGCATCCGATCAATCTAGTGAAACTGCTAAATGAAGGTTCCAGGGTTTCAGGATCGAGTTGCTTAAACAAAACTTTTATTTAGATTAGAGATTAGAGAGATTATCATAGTTTACACATATGTTTGGAGGAACCAGAGGCTAAATTTTAGATTTGATCGTTCCAGGTTGTAAAGAAGTCCCTTGTCTTTGGGAAAGTACTTTTTAAAGGTTCAAGAACTTTGGGGCAGTGTTTGCCAGTCATCAGCGTAGATGGTACTCAAGTATCAATATAAAGATCTCATTGTCTACAGTAATACTAACTCCTGTATGAGGCTATATTTCGGTACAGTGATATTTTGAGCTGAAGGCTAACATCAGCATGCTCACAATGACCGTGATACTGACCTTTCATGATGATATGTTAATAGTACTCACTTCAGAGTGTTTGGCTTCTAAACCATGAGCCCATTGGCCCATGTCCAGTAATCCATCCATGTAGGCTGAATATGAAAAATCATGCTGTTAATCACAAATGGCTGGGTGTCACCTTGGGGTAATCTGTGTGAACGTGCAATCGCAAAGATAGTCAGAGCATCTCTGTAAGCACCATCAAAATCCTGAACATGAAATATCATGTTTGATGCACTGTACAGCAGAACATAGCTTAATCCATATGTACATACACACAGAGACCCTGAGGGAGACATACTTTAACATTAAAAATACTTGCACAATGAAACACCTGTCCTTATACTGGAGTTCATTGATATTTTCTAAAAGCAAATTCAGTATCCCCTCCCATCACTCTTCTTTAGTTTGGTCTTTTGTGTTGCACGACTGCTGCAGGACATACCGCTTACAAAGCCGTGAGCTGCTTTGTTTGTGCGACTAGCGGAGGATTGAAAAGTGTTAGACCGACAATCTGGCATCGCTCTCCATGTGGTGGCTTTGTTGAGCCATTTTAAAAAAAGAAAAAGAAAGTGATATCCCATTTACAGTAATCTCACTTGGTTACAGCGATACTGCCAAACAGGATGTAGAAAGTGGAATATCTGCGCTTACTGTCACAGTATCTGAGCAGCCTTTGTGTTTTGCGTCGCGTCCTCATCACAGCTTTGAGCCTGAGAACAAGGTTTTCGCGAGGAGTCCTAAATTAATGATATCGCACAGAGAAATCCCTCTACTGGTGTTACTAATATTAGGAGGCCTCAGTCCTCCGTTCTTCTTCTTCTACTGACTTTCTCTGCGCTAGGTGGAAGATATGCAGTCAATATTAGACGTCTCCCAGGCATCCTATAGGTCTAGCCATCCACTGTTTGCCCTCCCTTGTCCACAGCCCCTTTGTTCTTCACGCTCATTTCGACTTTCTCATTCCTCATTGCCCTCTAGTCATTTTCTCTCTCACTGCTTTCCTCTACATCTGTCTTCATCTTTGTCTTTCCCTTGCCTGCCCTTTGTATTGTTCCTTTCGATAAGACGGTCTCTAGGGTGCTGGCTGCATGGGCATTTTTTCTCATCGTGTTTCTGACATGTCATGTCACTGACAGCCAAGCTCTGCTAGGTAAAGCACTCTGGGAATTATTCTAGTTGACTCCCTCCACGCTGATGCTGGTCACAGTTTCTTAGATCTCAATGGATCTGGTCTCTTTAGCAATTTAGTATGAAACAAAGGAGTAGCCAGCTTCTCTTTACATTAATTTCTCATATCTGTGTGAGAACCTGTTTCATTATGATGGCTAAGTTACCATTAAGTTTACTGTATTCACTGACCCTTTAAACCCTTTTCGTCAAACTTCAAGTCCTCCTAAATGGCTGCATTTTATTATATATTACATTAAGTTCCATTGTTTGAGATGAGATGAGTATTCCTTATGTACGTAGTTATCAGTCACAGTAATCATTTTTCCTCTTCCTATCATACTGGCCGTAAAGACAAATACATTTTCAGTGTGATTCCAGTATCAGCGATGAGGGGCAAAATCCACAGTCCTCTTTGCATGCAAAGATGGTATTGACTTCAGCAGTCTGGGTTAGCTCGATCAAGGGGGGATCTTCCAAATGTATGATCTGTTGAATCTTCCCTTTTTGTTTGCACCTGCTTAGCCTGAACAGAAAGACAAAAGGAAGGAACATTTTATGAAGCAGACTGTCACAAAACATGATTTTGCGTATTGAATTTGACCTGACCTGAATTTTATCTGCCCAAATCAGTGTCAGATGTGTTGTACTATATTTCTGAGCCCCTTGTCAAGGTATGTCAACATCCTGATATGTTACTGGTTGGATGATGTCATGTAAAGTTTACATCAAGCCTTTTTCGCAGCAGACATTCTGACTTCCCACAGTTGGAAAAAGATTTAGATCTCGTTCCATTCAGGTCACACGGAGTCAGGGTGCTGCTGTGGTGCATGTTGGCTCACTGGAAAGGCTTTGGTGCAGTAAATGTAACTGGACCTTGATTAGTATCATACTATTTGTATCCTACTATTATGTGTCAAAATGGCTGCTGTGAAAAAAGTTCGATTGAATTTATCATCAATATCATTTATTTTAGTATGTGAGCTCACGCTTTTGCTATTGTGACATTTCAAATTGTATCTCTTGACAACCATTACTTTCTTATCCTAGCTTACTGAAAGCCATATTAAATCCAGACATTGTGCTTCGCTGCACAGGACTCTGTAAATAAAGTCATAATGAATGTCTTTATCCATGTATAGGAGTTCATGTTAGTGTCAAATGAGATTTTAAAGTCCCCATAGAATAGCCTTGGGAAGCATCTCCCAGCAAAGCCTGTAGAAATCCTGCATTTACATAGAAATCAAACTCTATGGCAGGCCTCTCTCCTTCATTGTGACTGATTTAATGGACCTGAGCGTCATATGGTGAGGTATTTCATCTGCACTGACGGTGGCCTGACTCCACATCTTCTTCAACCAGCTTACAAGTCGTCTTTTTCTGCCGCCTTCTGTTCATGTCATTCTCATGTTTCCTCTCCATGCTCTGCTTTCAGTACACTCCCTCTGTAGGGGTTGTAAAATGAGTCCGATGATTGGATCCAATCCCCAGAGAGCTCCCTCATACCTGGGCACTTTTACAATATGCTCCCTTTCAGCTGCAGAAAGCTTAGCAGAGGATGAGCAGCAGAGGAATGCTACTTCCTACTGTTCCTTAATCTCGATTTATCTTTCTTGCTCGTACCGTCTCTGCGTGCATGTGTGACATTCTTGATGACTCCATTGTGTGCATTGTGTGGTGTCGAGTGGGAACAGTGGGGATGGGAGAATTGTCCCTTTAACCTCGAGAGGAAAACTTTCAGGAGGCAGTAAATCTCCCTGATTAAACGCAGCTCTTTCTGGCTGCTCTTTGTGTGTGGGACTGGACTGTGTGTTGTCTGCCATTGGAAGGAAGCTCACAGACTGTTAAAATTAAAAAAAAACAAAAAACCTTCGAATAGTCATGGTAACCAACCCCCTCTTAGTCTTTGTCTCCAACATACACACACAGACATATACAAACATTAAAATGGGAATGCGTACGTTTGAACTCTTCGGCTGAGACTTCAAAAGCAGCTGTAAAGGCCATTTTAACACAGACTTGTGGCATTTTTCAATCTAGCCTTACCCCAACTATCATGCCATTTCTGCTATTTAATACTTTTTTTGCCATTTGTGTGAACACCCTAAACTATTTTCACAGTTTACTTAAAAAAAGGTAAAAATACAAAATGTACCAGTGCAGGAAGACTTTGGACGACCAGTAATAGAGTGGTTTTGAACATCCTAGAACACTTCCAGGGACTTTATCATTTTAACTGCATGAATCTATCCCACAAAATGTTCCTTCTCCTGAGATAGTACAAATACTGGATGTCAGCCGATGTTGTGCCGACTGGCACAAGCCTCAAAACAGCAGGTTTACACCTTAATGATGTGCTTTGGCTTATTTTCGTTTGTGAGATATCACTGAAATGCATAAACAATTTGAATATCTATGTGCCAGGGGGTTTTCTAAAGGGTGAGTGTGAAACATTGTATGCTTATGTGACACAATGACACGGTGCAATAAACCCAACCTGGTGATCATCTTAATGAGGCCATTTGTCATTTCCTGTCACATAGGTACATGCAGACAGATGTACATGGTCACAGAACACACACACTGGGCGAGTAATAAATAACCCCCAAGGCCTACACCAAAAAACTCATCACACACAGATGGTAAGTCTGATACTTGATGCACAGACAAGCTTCAGGCTCCAGACAAACAGTCGACGTTGGTTTAGGCGCTACTGCTTTCAGTCACTGTAGAGACATGTCTCACAATTGTAATATATTTTACAACATATTGCTTGACTATGATCTGTAGATACAGATGAGTTACCATAAAACTTTATTTTTTTAACTTGAAGTTGTAAATGCCTTCAACTTCTCTCTTGGGTTGATGTGCTACTGACAACTTTGTAGAAACATTTTGCGTAAGTGTTGCTTTTTTGTTTTCCACTGTTTCCACTGGCCAGCTCTGAGGCAACCGGAGTCTGGAAATCAAACATGCTGTCAAAATCATTCTTCATGGCACCCTGGGCTTTAGGCATCACAGATGATTATTTTACACTGTTTTCCTCAGTGGGATAGAATGAGCAGAGAAATGAGGACTGATCCATTTAGTTGGCCGTTTACACCTGCTGTTACTTTGTAGCCATACAAAGCTCCAACTGTAGAATTAACATATAACTGTTTCAACTTTCCTTGCTTTAGGACAGCCATGTTTAAAACAGTAGAGAGCAGACAGTGAAGAAGCTCATAGTACGTGTTGGCAGGGTTTACACTGACCTTAATTTAGCATCTACAAGGTAAGATATTAAAAAGGTGATTTTAACAGGCTTTATGATTGTGTCATTTACTTTTCCTCCAGTGTTCAATTAGTAGACATAGGCTTTTTTTTTTTTTTTTGAAAGGAGGTTAAATATTGACACTGTAGCATTGGCCACAGTGTGATCACAAGCAAGCAGAATAGTTCAGGTGGTGCGATTGGATGACAATACAAATATGCAGTTTGAGTTACTATCAACAACACTACATTCCATAATAGAAATAGGGAGGTTTGGATAGTTTATGTAAAACTTCAAGCACATTTTTCCTCTTTAAAGGACCAATGTGTTTGATTTAGTGGGATCTACAGACTGCAACCCCCTCACTGCGCCCACTCCTACTAGAATTCCATGAAAAAAGTGAAAGGCCCAATGCAGAGCCAGTGTTTAATTTGTCCATTCTGGGCTACTGTAGAAACATGATGGACCCTGCGTAAGAAGACCCGCCTCTTCTGAAGACATAAAAAGCTCTTTCTAAGGTAACAGAAAACCTAATTTTCAGATAAATAGACTCTCATGGAAACATAGTTGTGCATACTATATTGCATTCCTGCCATCTTCTCTAAATAGAGAATCCCCAAATCTTACACACTGGACCTTTTAATGGATATCAAGCAACTTGGAATTACATTTTGTCCACTAATAGTCATTAGGTTGTATATGACCCCCTATTAGTGTTGTTCTAGTTTACCAGTGTGTGTGTGTGTGTGTGTGTGTGTGTGTGTGTGTGTGTGTTAATATCATGTAGAAATCAGATGATGGTAGAAATGGGCGTGGAAACCAGGCAGTTATGGTGTGTGTTGTGTTTTTTTTGGGGCAGCTGCTACTGTCGCTGATTGCTTAGGCCCCTCAGTCTAGGGGATTATGGCACACACAAACACACACGTGCACCCACATTTCTATTCATGCCTGGGGTCAGTTTTTCTATCACAGTCTGCAAAATCCCCTCCACCCCCTATGTACCACATACACACACACACACACACCGAAACATTCAGACACATGCAGTGTGGTTCCCTGTGGATCCATAAACTCAGGCAGCTAATTGAAACAGGGGATAGATAGTAAATCAGGGTGGTATTGCACCAGGCTTTGGGACATACAGCTTTAGTAATCAGACATAGTGATCACACTGTAGTTGGTATGAGGACATTTAAAGAAACACTGGCCTTTATCTTCAGGGAATGTTTAAATATTCACAGAGCTTTCATTTCACATTCGCACTGTTGTCATAGAGATATCTTAGTTCCTTACTGAAGATGGGAACAAAAAGATGTGTATTCTTCTAGAAGCTCATCAAACAGATTCAACATTTATTCTAAGCTATATACTGTGGAATACTTTAAAATACAACAATTGCCAGGTTGTTTCTGTAAATGTCTTTGTGCTAGAATCAGCATGTTTCACACGATGGTTGTATCAAAGTGCTACAAACCTCTTTATATCATATTATTTTGATCATATATCATATTAGGTAGAACGACGACTTTTGTTTGAATATATTAGAGTCTGTCACCCTTGGAAAACCATAATGAGGCTAGATCATTTCAGTGGTAGAATTCAAATAAACATCTCTGCGTGTCCGGCTGTAAAATATGAAGCTACTAAAAGCAGCCAGTTAACGTAGCACAGCATGAAGACTGGAAACAAGTGGAAACCGTTTGCCAAAAGCAAAATCCACCTTAAATTCACACTTTCCAAAAATCAAAGACAACAATTCGTGGTGTCATGTTTGACTTCCTGAAACCCTTTAATCACTATTCAGTATAACACCCCATAAAATAGCTAATTCTCACTATCTCTCTTTCTCATTTACACTTGTTTTTGTGCAAGATACACCGTGTTAATTAGTTATCTTCAGACATGCTGGTAGATGGATTTATTAGCTCAGACCAGGGCTAGCTGTGTCCCATTGTTTCCAGTCTTTATTCTTAGCTAAACTAACAATCTCCTCCTGACTGGTATCAATCTCTAACCATCTAACTCTTGGCAGGAAAACGAATAAGCATTTCCCCAAAATGTGCAACTACTCTTCCTGTTAAAAGAAAAAGCATTCTTGGTTGTCATGTGGTATCCAGGATCTGTCTCTCTCTTCTCGTCGCCATGGCAATGTGCTGGAGCGTGGGGTCATGTCTGCTAGCTTTTCTCTCTTTGCCATCTCCCAGCTCTCCCTCTTCTCCTACTCTGTCTCTGTATCTCTCTCTCTCTCTCTCTCCACCCCCATCTCTTGCGCTCTGATGATGAAGCGCTTTTAGATTTACCCGTTAATAATGCATGTTTCCGATTCCCACTCGGCCTTCATTTTTTCATGTGCCTTCTCTCTCTCTCTCTCTCTCTCGCATCGTCTTCGCTCTGCCTTTCCAGTTTTCTGATTTCTTGGTGCATTCCTGTCTCCGTTCATTAACATCTCCCCCCTGTCTGTCTTTCTTCCCCCCACTCTTTCACCTCATCTGTGTCGGCCCCCTCTGGTAGTTCAATTTGTTTCAGTTCAGCTGAGATAAGATCGATGCAGTTCAGTGCAGGTTATGAAATACATCGTTCAATACAAACACTTTCAGGGAAACTTGCTTATGTTTTAATTCTACTGTGCTGACGTTCGACAAGAAAAATAATCTTCACTCCTTTTTTTTCTGTGTTCCTCCATCTTTCTACATCCTTCTGTTTCCATGGTAACAGGTCACGGCTTGGGGTTGGGTTGGGTCGCTCTCTCTCTCTCTCTCTCTATGTGACAGCAGCTACTCACCCATGCCAACGCAGGGAGTTCAAAGACCCCTTCCTCATCTTTTTACATCAACCGACAAGTTCAAACAGCTCGACCTGGGCTTATTAATGGACACTCACATAATCCACCATCTTTCTCCTCTGAGCTAACTACAGTTTTAATAGCCCCGTGCCTAAATGGGCCGGCGTTCTTTGTCTGTCACGTTTGTTTTGCTAATGTGAGATGAATGGAGAGTCTCTCTGGAGATTATGGTAATGCATTCGTGGTCATGCAGCGGAGCCTATTCGCAGGAGGTGGGGGACACCGTGTGTGTGTGTGTGTGTGCGTGTTGATGGGTAACCTTTCATTTGTGTGTGTCCCCTGCTGGAGGTAAAACTAATAAAAATGACTGGAGACATTTGGGTTATTGATTGAAGGCCTTGTGTTCAGCAAGACGCAGTCATTTACTGGGTATTCCCCGGAGAGCTGGGAGGATGTGCCCATGTATTCATGGTGTGCTGCGTGTGTGACACTGGCCTTTATTGATGAATGAATTCAAGTCTGGTTGGAGAAGCTAATATGTCCAGTGTCTCAATTATATTTTGTTAACTGCACTTGGCTACATTCAGAGGATACATGTTTTTAATGTTATTTTTGTCAGCCAAGGACTTCTCTATGAATAGTTTAAAATGTAGCACCTTTATAACAGCAGTCATTTTTAGTGAGTACTATTGAACTGCTTGTTCATGTCCTTCCGTTTTACCTGAGGCTGGTCCAAGTTTGCATGAATACAAACAGTGCAGGACCTTGACTTGGTATTTCTTTGCCAAATGAGTTGTAATAAAAACATCAGTGCTACATAACAATCACAAAAGATAGTAGTAGTAATTCAAGTAGCACACATTTTGATTGTACCTCTATTTAGTATAAGACTATACTGTCTGGTGGAATGAGTGTACAGAGTTTTATAACTGGGTCCAATGGGAAAGTCTTTTCTAACTCTGTCTTTCTCATTGTTGCAGGTTTGAACCACTTTCTGAAGACAGACACTGGCTGAGAATAAATCCTCACAGGTAAGTCAAATATTGCAAATGGATGTACTTTCTATTATGCTTTACTGTTGTGTCCATTATTTGGCTGTAAGCCCCAGTGTCTTTTTATGTGGTTAAACATGGATTTTAATCCTTTGTAATTGGTTATAACCAACACTACAAGTCACCAGTCAGGTTCAGTGACAAACAATAACTCACTATAATTTGCTTTCACACACTCACAATGGCTCTGCAGCTGGTTATTCTTTGCTCCTCCATGCTGTGTACACACTGATGCTGCTGGGTGTGTCGGTCAGCTTCATCCCTTCAACAGCCCAACCTCCTCCTGTTGATGGAGGGGTCTGGCCTACTGGGTTTTGTATATACAGTATCTTAGTGACATGGACTGCACTGCTTGGATTCACATATGCACTAAATAGACATACATTATACCATATTGTGTGACTTTCACTGACAGCATCTTTGGATTTGTAACTGCACTGAAGAGGTATCTGGTATTTTTTCAAACCATGGCTGTACTTCAAGTAAGAAAGGTCAGTTAGCATCGATAAAAAGTGCTGACTGTTGAGGCGTGTTTATAGCTGGCAGTGACTGATTTATACCCTTTGCAGTCTTGGCTATCTGCAGTTTGTACACATGGGTACAAACCTAGCGAAGTCATTTTATGCCTGTTGCAACCTCCTTGCGGCTGAGATTGATGTGTGTTGTTTAATTTTTGTTTTAGATGCTTTGTGGGTGATTAGTACAATTACGCTGATGGAGAAACAAGTCATGAAGGAAGTGAGAGAATATTAGTGAGTGAAGACTAGGGTTGCAAAACTCCAGGAATTTTCAAAGTTGGATACTTTCCATGGGAATTAACAGGAATTTATGGGAATAAAAGGGAATAAACCAATAATTTACAAAATTGAAGGTTGCCCTTAACAGGGAACTTAAATATAGTTGGGGAAATATATCTTACCATAATCTTGACTAAAACAACCAGATTTCATGCAAGTACACTGGAATATCTGCTATTCATCATCATCATTCTCAATCACATGCACATAGCACACTGCTTACTGCATGACTTTTGAGGCCATGCACAGATGATTTCTACAACCCCGGACCAGAGCACAAGACTATTAAAGGCATACATTTGAGGCGACAAAGTGAAGTAAGTTTTGATAATATCATGGGGAAATATACTTGATGTATGGTATTAATGTTTAACTTGCAAGCAGAAATATACTTGATGTATGGTATTAATGTTTAACTTGCAAGCAGCACATGCAAATGTATACATTTTTATTTATTTTATATATTTATTAAGTAAGTTATAGCTAGCATCATTTCATTGAGCATTTATGAGGCTATCTCATCATGATGCCAACTTACCCCCAATTTGTAATATTTCCAAAATTCCCTATCTTAACTTCCCATGAAACGTTTACCAGAAATGTTCCACCCCTTCATGGTTTAAAGGACTGTTCTGTTGATGGAAGACAAAAAAAGTATCCACACTCAGAAAAGGTGAGAGGACAATATGAATACCCAGCATGTGTTTGGACTTTGAACGTGAGCCACACGCCCTGGCAACACCCTCCTGCTCACCTGCCGCTGAGCACGCTCACGTGCACATATGCATCACACACACAAACATAGAGAGGAGGGAAACAGTGCACAGATGCCATTCAACACACTTAGATTATGCAATTTTGTTTTGTTCTATGTATTATTCATTTTTCTGTGGATGGAGGTGACATGCCAAAATATGCTGCAATGCACCAGCAAAGACTGCCAGCTAGTAAACATAAAATCAGCTTTGCAAATGTTTTTTATGAAGAAGAAAATGTATTTTAGACTTAATGTAAACATAACTTTTGTTTGTTAACAGGAAAACTCCACAAGACACCATTAATGAACACTGATAACAGACCACAAGTGCACATCATGTTAGTATCTGCCTTGAGTAAAACCCACAAAACATAGTTGTCAGAATGGAGGAATGTTTTAGTAAGCAGAGCAGGCACTGCAGCAAGGTATTACATAACAACCCACAACAATGTTTCCACCTCCCATTACTATCATTGTTACCTGAATAGCCCCATGAGAGCACTGTACTATATTGCACTGATCTATACTTTTAACTGTGAGTCATTATCACAGCACTTCATAGAAAAGTGGTTTGAATTAATTTATTATGGGTTGTGACGATGGATCTCCTCGCCTCTCCTCTCCTCTCCTCTCCCAGCCCTCCTACAGCTTCCCTCCTCCTCCATCCCTCTCGATATGAGTAATCCCGATGAACAGATGGGTGGAGGAGAAAAAAAGGGGCATGCCAGCTTGTTGTGCTGCTATAACACCGTCAATCAGTCCCCTCCCCCCCGCTCTCTCACCTCCTGCCCCCTTCCATTCCCATCATGCCCCTTTCACTCCTGTCTGCCCATTTCAGCCAGCCCTATACCTCAATCTTTTCCCGTCCCCCTCATCCATCCTTGTATTTGCTCCTCTTGCACTGATGCACTGATGGTGTTATCTGCCAGTCCATCTATCTTTCAAGCTCCCCAGAAAGTTACTGATTTTGACACTTCATGAAGGGGGAAAAAACACATTTAAAGGTCTAAGAATAGTATCATCATCTGTGTGCTCAGCGTCCTGTACAACACATTTGAAGGCTGCGATGAACCTGCTACAATCAAGGTCGTCAGAGATTGATCAGGCCTAGTAAAATAGCAAAGATATGTAGGAACATAAAATGGGATGACAGTTTTGCTCTGAAGGACAAACTAACACACACACACACGCACGCATATTCTCACACAAATCTATAGAGACACACACACACACACAGTAACTCATGTCATGGTAAAAGCCACAGTCACGTACCAAGGCCACGTGCGTCTATCTGCTCATCAATACCTTTTACCTAGCAATAGCACCCAGGAATACCAATGAGACTCGGCTCGTTTACAAGCCCGGCTGGATTTATGTGGTCACTGTCACATTTTCATGCTGTATTAGAAGGACTATTGATTAAAGGTCAGTTTATCCGACAGACATGCGCGCTACTTTTCAAACACACTTTTTTCACAGCTCACGTGTGATATTTGATATTAGAGGACAACACTGCTGGTTTTGCACGGTTTATGCCATCAGTTACAAGTTCTACATCATTCTACATCACAGTTGAACATTAACTAAAACATACTGTATTTCAAGATACCACGTTTAAGATAGACTTCTGCGTTATTATAGCAGTTGGTTTCTGTTCAGTTTACTTGGATATGAAAATTCAAAGCTGGCACTGGACATACTGGATTCTGGCAGTAGTGGGAATGATAAAAGATGATCATAAATATTACAGTCAATAAAAATCTGTGGGGGAATAAAAATGTTTAGGAGCTGCACGTCATCAAATAATTAGTCGACGGAATGGTACCGTATGTTAGATATAAAGCTGATTATTGCTCAAGTCAGAGTGATTCACTCTGCTTTCTGTAGCAGGTTGATGTAGTACGCCTGTACCTCAATTACAATAAAGAATATATGACTGTATACCACTATAGAATAGATTCAGTTGTTAAATATCTCTATATATTTTTAGGGATATTGTAAATACTTCACTTTGTCATCCTGTCTCTATATGCCTCCATTGTTGGCCATTTTAAATTTCATATATCACATACGAATGCACACACAAATACAACGACATATACACATACACACACACACACACACACACACACACACACACACACACACACACACACCTCGAGCCAGCATGACCCTCTGCTCTGGCTGAGCCCACGGCTTTTGATGAGATGACCTCAGACAGGCGAGACATGCACTCACCAACAAGCACACAAATGCGCACACACAAGCGTCCATACACACTCATGTGCACGTGGGCACACACCCAACAGCGAACCAAGCCCCTGGCAGCCAACAAACCGGTCCATACGCCCGGCAAAATGTGTGCAATCGTCCAAATATCCCAGCGCTATAATTGGATGTCAGATGAAGCGAATTTTAATGGAAGCTATCAGTAATAGCTTTTGATGAGTTACACATGGATAAGTCTAGTGTTAGGGTTGAGTGATTATCATTCTTCAAAGGTTAATCCTGTACTAAACCACAGTTTACCTATATATATTTGAAATATATACATAGACACTCTTCTTTTTATGTCAAATGCCATCTTTTGTATTTTTAGCTTTAAAAAAGTTGAACAGTGGGGACAGAGGGGTGTGACACCTTCTGAGAGTTCCCATTTTTTCACCTTTTTAAGCAAGGATCACTCTGTCACCTAAAATATGCCTGGAGCAAAGCTGTTAGGATTCTGTTCATGGAAAGGCAGGGCTGCTCACATTTCCTGAATAGGAAAAAGAAAAAGGCCAACAGGAAATGACAGTAAGATACTTTTGTAATGGTTAAGGCTATTCATACGAGGCATTTAGGAGTACTCTGAGATTCATGGGAATTCACTGCAGCAGGGTTGAATTCTAAGTTTGTTGTCTAGGGAGGGGTCAGCAGATCTTCACTTTCACTTCTCCTGTGTTGTTCTTTCCAGCTCTAAATGTCAGTCAAGGGACCAATGTTTGTCCCATTGGTTGTTGTTGGGAGTGATATGCTCCAGTCAGCTATCACATACAACATCACAGCTATACCACACCCAAGTTTTCTAACCTTAACATTTAAAATCAGGATTATGCTTTCCCTTATGCAGATGACACTCTCCCTTATCCGTAATTAATCTTGTTTTTTGGACTTAGCTAAATTGGTGAGAATTTTTTTTTCAATATTTTTATAACCAAACATTGCCACCATGTTTGTGTACATCTACTTCTCTGTCATTACTGCACACTCTCTGATGCAGTAAATACCCAGTTGAACTGTGGCCACATCTTTTACTACTGGAGGTGTCACCTTGTGCCTTAGAACACCCCTGCCATTTCAGCGTTATCCCAATGGTAAACAGCATGAAGGACAATAGCCCCCGTGGGGTGGTTGTAGAGGTGTGGATGGAGGAGGAGAGGGGGGGCATGGCCTGGCACATGCTGACCATCAGCACTTCACAAAGCCTCAGAGAAAAGCAGGCGCTGGGGGATTCTGCAGATCGTGCTAGAAAAACTGACCCCAAAAAGGGGAAGGCCCAGTGTGTGCGTATGTGTGTGTATGTAAGCAAAAAGAGGCTGAGATAGTTTACTCTGATTAGGTGGCTGCGTGTGATCCGGTTTGGGGGCTATTGGGGACAAAGAGGCTGCCAGTGCTGTCCTTTCACTGCAATGAAGTGGTGTTAGTGTAGTGAAAGCTCCTCTTACAATAACTTCCAGCGTTGCGGACAGCTTCCGATGAAGTCAGCATTTAAATCATGAAGCTCTCTAAAAATAAGCAGTTGTAATTTGTGGCTGGAGAGCTGCTGATTTCACACCTGGCTGAAAGGCTCTTGAGCAACAGTTAAACTGCATACAGGCATAAAGTATAAGAATATACTGGTAATGTTTCCGGTGTAAGTGTCTCTATATTTTGCGTTATTGCAGAATTATGTGTGTTATTTTCCCTGCATAAAAGGTATTGCAGTGTGCAGACTGGTCTGTGGACATTTGGTGCATGCTGTGTAAACATTTCCCAGGAAATAAAACCGCACCAGTAATGCAAGCATGCCATTACCTCATCCTCACTAGAAGTTATTATCTTTTTTTACAATAACCTTCACACCTCACCTCTGCATTACCCGGTGTCAAGTATTTGTTGAACAGAACATCCACCCTGCATAGCTTCACTTTAGCTTGAGAGTGAATGCTTTATTCCCATCCCTTCATATAATGTCTCTTCTTACCTTCCAAGGTGAGGTGTAAGTGTAACGTTATCCACCTATTGTCTGCAGCACAACTGTGCTTTAGTAAATAATACTTAAGTCAGTAAAAAGATATGAAACATGCATGAATAGCGGCCCATCTCTCAAAATAGATTAGTCAGGCAATGCAACCCCTTGTTTTCCTTTTTGATCAAAAAGTACAGTCAAGGCTTTGCCCCAAAGAAGTAGTTCTATTTTCTCACCTTACAATGGGCTTTGTTCGTGGCAGACCGGTCGCTTGACGGGGGTTAGTCAAGGAGGGAGGGAGGAAGGGAGATAAGGGGGAACAAGAGACAGAGCAGTCGGCCAATAAAGTTATCAAATTGACAGATACTGAGACAACAGCCGAGAGAAGAGTTTTCTGCTCAGGGTCAGCCCTTTCTTCATTTGTTTACACTGTAGACTGGTATGTTATCATGTCTTTGTTCCTCTCCTGGTGTTGAATACATCTCTGTCTACTACCCACTGGAATTGATTTACATTTTGTCTTCCTCTTCTACAGACACCGGATGTGGCTTTTTTGTGTTCAACCGCCTAACACTGGTCTGTCTTAATGTATGAGGAAAAGCGATATATGAACTTCAAGTTGCTATAGCTAATATTTTTAGATTAACAATGGATCACATGACTACTTGCTTGTTGAATGGGTCGTAAATAGTGTTGAGCTTGCCAAACTATCCCTAAAGTCTTAAGTTCCCCTTAGCTCTACAGAGCTTTATTACTTCATTTTTTCTGGCTTTTCTGTTTTCATTCACTCTTTCAGTCAGAGCAGAAATCTGTAGGGTATCTGCCATCCACAATTTAGTGACTACCTGGTGAACTGAGTGGAGTACTGACCAGCTAAAGAGCCATTTATTCACCTTAGGAGTTGATGGGGACCAAACCAGAGCTAAAAGAATGAGAGAAGGTGATAATGTTAGTATTGTGTTTACAACTTGTTTCTGGTGCCCCCAAGTGGCCAAAAAAAAGATACTTATTGAAAGTATTAAGCATCAAGGGCTAACGATGCCTACACTTCAATACTAAGGCAGTATTCCCTGATGGAAAAACACAAGTACCTACTTTTTCTTTTTTACACATGACTGCAGTATCACTTTTCAAAATACTATAAAAAGTTCTAAAGTTCTCACCTCGGGTGTTTGTCCAGTGTCATTTGCAATGGTCTGTCTGTGTGTCGTCTGCACTGTTTTGTGTATTTGTTTAAAGGAGGTTGTCTGTGTCTTCTTTTTTTTTTCCCTTTCCCACTATATGTTCAGTTTTAGGCTAGCACATTTAGGTTGCAGTTACCCTCCATGGGTTTGTAGGAAATCTCAGCGCTCCTATTCTAGTGACCTGGTTACTGGGGTCCACCGTAGTTTAGTGTGTTATGATATACATGCTGAATATCTGCCCAGAGGCATGAAATCTCAGCCTGCAAAGAAATCAGAACTGATGTTAAATTTATTTTCATGAAGCGGCATCAGCGTGTTTATGTAGGAATAGTGATCCGTCTGTGTGCTGAGCTACCAATGAGTGAACATTCTAGTCTAGTCTGGCTGAAGGCGGTTCGACTCTGTCTATTGTCTCAGAAATATCTCTGTCACTGTGATCTGATGTGACTGCAGATGACTGTGTTTTCATCCCCCATTTTTTTTTTTTATTCTCTTCCTGCCTGCCTTTGCCTCCCTCCCTCATCTGTCTAGTCAGGCTGTCGTGCCTCGGCGGAGTGACCAACTTAGCAAGTTTCTTCAGGGTTTGCAAACTGAGAGGCAGGAAGACTCCACGTCATTCTTTGAGTATGAAATATGAAATATATTTAAGTCCTTTCTCATCTCTTACAATAACCTTCACACTATACTGAAGATATCTAGTGACTGCTTTTATTCAGGGTAGTTTCACTGAGTGAAAATAATAGTATAACCTCTTTATCAAAGGCACTAGAGTCAACACAATTGGTTGAATGGACACAGTTTTCTCAGGAATTAACTTGTTATTAGATTAACTCTTCAAAAATTCAGCATATTATCAACGAATAAAGAATATTAGTGAAAAAGATTGATGGCACTCTCATGTCTGTACAATAAATATGAAGCTACTGCCAGAAGCGGTTTAGTGATGTTGCTTGTGTCATTTCCTTTTAGTATCATATTAGCTCACCTGGAACCAAAAGAAGTACCAACTAAACGCTGACACCCAAAAAAGAATGGTTCCAAGTCGAGTCGAGCCATACCGTGCAGTAGAAATGGGGTAGTATCTGCTGTGCGACCTCATCACTGAATTACATTTTTATAAGCACTTAGTAGTACTATAGACTACTGACCATTATACTGACAACTCAGAGTATATCATTGCAATCTCGCTATTGAGCTTGAAAGGGTGACAGAAGACAGACATAAATTAGAAGAATGCGTGAGGATATAAGGGTTTGCATTAACTGTTCAAGTGCAGAGATGTAGAATGGACTAGTGGACATGAAGATGATGAGTGTCAGTAAATCTATAAACGTCACACTGAGACCTAAATTAACCAGACTACACAGTGGACATGTTTAAGGAGGGATGGCAAAACACAAAATGACAGAGGAAGGAAGACAGGAAGTGAAATAAAGAGACAAGTCTAAAGTGATCAAGATGGAAAGGCAGAGCTGGGTGCTTTGACCTCTGGGCTTTGACCCCTGAGTCGGAGAAGAGAGGAAAAAGGGAGGATGAGAGATGACCTGCCTACTAGCTAAAGTCATCCCACTCATCCCGCTTTGAGTCCTCTTTGTCATCATCGGCTTTGTTTTTTGTCTGTGGCCTGTGAGAAAATGAGCAATGGGAAATGAAATTACCCACTCAGCTTTAGGATGAACGTTAGGCTATATGTGTAATAGTGCTTCCAGACAGACCTTGTCATTGGATAATATTGCCTCCAGAGAAATGTCTTCCACCACACAGCACAGTACAGCCTTGTGGTAAAGCCTTTAACTAGGAAAGATTCACTCAACAGGCTTAAAAAAAACAACACATTGACCGTGCTGCAAACAGGTACGAAAGCGTGTTTGTTCTCTTCACTTAAAAAGGTCAGAAGTTCAGTTTTACGGTGCATGACCATGTAAATCTGTGAGCTGTGAAGAAGATCCAGTGTGAATGTCTATTGTCTGTCTGCGTCTGTTGAAATATGGAGATGTTGACATTTTCACATGGCAGCTAATTTTATGTATATGTGTGTCTGTTTTCTGTTTGTGCCCGTGCTTCTGTGTTTTTTTTTTCTCCTTCTACCCCCGGGCAGTTAATCTCTATCTGCCTCTCTGGAGATGTGACCCAGGTCAGACATGAAAACGAACAGACACACAGGAGAAGAACAGATGACAAACAGAAGTGTTATATTTCATGATAGGGGAATTTTTTCACAGACATGATTACATTATATAAAATCTAGAAATAATTTGTATTAAAGGAATAGTTTGACATTTGATACGAGCCTCATATCTGTCTGGCTATGGCCAGATAGATATAAGATATATACAGATATATATTTTTCCTCTGTACTTTTTGATGTAGTTGTCTTTTTCTGCATTCATAGTATTTTTTATAGTGGGACTCTTAGTGCACTGCTGTTTGTCTCAAATTTCTGATGATGAAGTTTACTTTTCAGCTGAATTTATTGGAAAAGATGCTGTCATTGAGGGTTTCTATTTTGTATTTAGCCTAGCCTATTTATATAGGCCTTAAGTATCGGATGCAGAATTTCATTTTTTCTCACATCACATCACAGTCCTCCCTCCGGCTATAGAATGCTTCTTTCCGTTTCCTGTGTACCGTCTTGAATGTCATCATTTTTACCCATTTAAACCTTCTGTTCATCAATTTCCATCATCCATCTCCCCTTCTCTTTTTGTCACTCATTACCTTTTAGACAAAAGCCCCACTTATGAGAAGCCCTACCAGGTGAATGGGCTTCACTGTCTCCCTCTCTCTCTCTCTGGAAGAAAATGGCCTGAGGTTCAGCCTGGCTTAATATGGCCACTGTCACTGTGGGGGAGGTCATTACTGCTGCAGCAACATGGAGAGTTATTGTAATTAATCTGAAGATGGGTTATTACATTTGCATGATATGGCACCGCCTTTTTCACAATGAGATTCGAAGATTTACCATGCATGGTGTGCATTTCATTGTGTTCCTCCCTTTCTTTCTCTTTGTTGTCTTCTCGATTAACTAGTGAGAGTCATATCCAATAGGACGTGTCGGCGTAATTAGCTGTGTCCTCGGGTTGAATCAGCTCACACACTCTGCTTAGCTCAGCTGGATCAAATCTGACACACTACTTTCTGTGTGTGCGTTCATTACCATACTCTCCCCGTGTCACCAGACATGCTTCCTCTCCAGCAGAGTAGAGATGTAACAGGCCTTAACAGGTCGAACAGTGAGCTTGATAGTTTCACCTTCAAATGCCTCTAAAGACATCCAACCCCCCCACCTCCAGGTGTTTGTGCGTGGGTGCTGCGCCTGTATAACCTGTATAACCTGTGTCTGTGTGTTTACAACATATGTGCAAAGATGCATGTGCTAGTCATGAATAATGAAGATGTCAGGATGGACTGAGCCATTTACCTGACAGCAGCACACTGTTCCATCTCTAAATCCATATCAGTCTGCTGACTGTACACCCTTTGGCTACTTTGATCCAAGCAGCTCATGCAATGGAAAAAAAAGAAATATCCATTTTAACAAATCAATCTAGCACTGAGAATTAATCTAGTTTTTTGTCAAAACATGAAAAATGTACCGGTTTATTGGAATACAATTAAACATGAATAATAATGGAAGTGAAATATTGCAGACATTTAAGACTGAATGTCATATTAGATATTGTGTTCACCCCCCCAAATTAGACAAGCTGTATATTGTGCAGAAGACAGAGACATTCATCAAAGCATTATACTGTATGCACACAGGAGTATCTAGATTCCAGTGGTGCAGTGATATAATACCAATTTGCTAATAAATTCATATTGACTAATACACATGCGACACACTGCCAGACAGAGGACATAAAAGGGAAAAACAAAACACACAATTTCCCACTCGCCATGGTGCAATTTACGAGAGCCCATTAATGCCAACATGGTTCTTTGTGTGTGCATATCAGTCTGTCTCTGTTACAGACTACGCAACTAGATATCTAGCGCTTGTGGGCCTGCACTCATGTGTAACCTGTTCCATATGATGCACCAACAAGGAAGCTTTCACTAATGCGGCGTGTTTGCACATGCATGTGTTAATCTACCGCGCCGCCATATCTGCAGCAGAGCTGTGATTGTTCCAGCCGTGTGCACTCACATGCCATATGTTTACAGGCAAACACGTGGTTGAAGAGGGCATCTCGGCGGTCAACATGGGATGTTCGAGCGATCATCTTGTCTTCGGGGCGAGGCAATGTGATTACAGCTAGCTCAAAATAACTCCACAAAGACTGCCAAAACATGCAAGTTTATGTCTTCTGTCGAGAATGACATTCCACACCAATGTCTATATTGAGCTGCCGTGTCTCTTGTACACTGGAGATGGTAAACAACAGTTCATACGAGTGACAAGCGCAGGTTGCGTGGGTTTGTTTAAGTTACAAGGGTTGGAATCAAGTTTGTTTGGACTTTTCCTCCTGACAAAGTCAGGCCGTCCAACGGACAAGCCGCTTGTGATCCAGGACTTACACACAGTCTAGTTTGGATGTTGAGCTGTGAGAAGAAAGTAAACTTTCCGTTGTGGTTCAGACTAAATAGTCTGTGTACCTATACCCATCTTTCATTTTTATGGACCAATCCTATATACACATTAGACGTTTTGAGACATGTCTGTGTGTGTCTGTTTGAGCAAAAAATCCTATAAAGCACATGCACTTCTCATTTTAATTTTGCAAAGTGCGTTCAAGACCAGTTTGGTCATCATGTAGTCTAAATAAGTCCATTAAACATGTAGTAATCTTCTTTTTTTATGTACATCTCTCTAGTGTGGATTCAGACTCTGTCACTCCATTGACCACCCTGATCGTGTCGTTGAATTTTGACCAGAGGTTTTCATCGTGACACTCCAACCATGGACAGGAACAGGAATTGGATGTCGGGCTTTGGAGCCGTGCTATTGATACTTATGAGTCATGTGAGCTCAGCACTGGAAGTGCCTCTTGATCGTAAGTATTGCCCTTATTATTATCACATTAACCATAATTGCCAAAATAGTAACTTCAGATAACTTTTTTTATGAACTGTTCTGGGGCATTAATTCTGTAATATTGTGGAGCATATTGAAGAACATTACACCCTTGACGGGACACTAAAGGGGCTTTAGAGTGGCTGCAGATGGAGCAGCATTTAACTGGTTTTCTTGGGTTTCAGCTTTTGCATGTTTCAGCATGGAATCACTTTTGCAGTTTTCAGTAATGAAATGCAATTCAATTTCTTAAGAACTCTGTCTTTCTTTATCACACATGCTGTGTGACACTACGATGTCTTCAACTACTTTTCTTGCATCGATTGCACCTGCCTGATTCAAATGAAGCCACAGAAGTATTCACTAAGGGAAATTATAGGCAGGCTCAATGAGATGCTTGAAAGTACTTGAACGTGCAACTATTTCACCTGAACCTGTGGTCTACCCCTTGCAAAAACTAACACCTTTCCTCAATATTCTATCACTGTGGTACGCCGTGTCCTGGTGGACAAAAAGCTAAAGTACTGGAAGGATGTAAGTTGCTCCAAACGCTGCTGTGACTTCTAGTGTTGAGTTTTTGCTCTTAAAAGTTATTTTAACTTGCTTTTGTGTGGTGGATTTTTAGCAGTGTTAGATATGCATGCAGTTACCTTAACACTGTTACTGTGTGAAGTGACCTGCTTGTTTTGGAGTGGTGCTTGGTGCTTAGTGTCAGTTCATGAATTGGTAAGTTCATATCAGATACCTGTGTGGCCAGTGTTTGTAACTCCGGATAGTGTTACACTTGATTGTCAAGTTTGACTGAATGCTTGCTGCATGTTGCTTGCATATCCTTGATTCTATAAACCCCAGTGTGCTATGTTTACATGTCATTATGTTGTGCTTGAACAATGCTTCTATTTATGTTTCTCCAGTGCCCCAACCCCCCACTATAACGCTACAGTCTCCAAAGGATTACATCTTTGATCCGAGGGAGAACATTGTCATCCACTGTGAGGCCAAGGGGAAGCCTCATCCCAGGTGAGACAATCACTCCTCCTCTGTCACACTGATGTTTGTTTATCGGAACATGTGCAAGATGCAATCAGCAAACTGATTTCTATTTAGTTTTATAGTCCACTGTGTGAAATTATAGATCTCTTTCTGAGGGCAATTTAACCTGGAGCGGTGTGGAAATATGAATCACCATAGCAACTGTTCTCATGGAGACCACTTGAGAAACACACCTGGTGGAGTGAATTAGACACAGTTTAGATTTGCCACCAGCATCTGAATCAAATGAACTCTCCGAACTCCTGCTATTAAGTCTATGATTCGAATCAGTCCGCAAGAACAGACCACAAATGCATCTCGATGATTTAAACTAACAGGTTATTCTGTGTGTTGTCCTTGTTTTTGTTGATCCTAGCTTTTCATGGACAAGAAATGGGACCCACTTTGATGTAGAGAAAGACTCCAAAGTCCTGATGAAGCCCGGTTCAGGAACTCTGGTCATTGACATCAGCGGGGAAAAGGCTGAGGCTTATGAGGGAACTTACCAGTGTACAGCACACAACGACCATGGCACCGCTGTATCTAACAGCATTGTCATTAGACAGTCCCGTAAGACTTCTGATTATATGCTCTTACATTATTTCCATGGTTTTCAAGTTCTTTTTGAAACTTCATGTTGGAGTTCATGTTGGAGTTTAGCTCTTCAAACCAAAAAAAAAATCACCTTTGTTAATATGAGTTAATGTGATTCATACTAGTTTGAAGCTATGGAGAGCCTGCTGTACCTTTGATGTTTGTGACTCGCAGGGTCCCCCTTGTGGTCGAAGGAGAGAAATGAGGCCATCGTGGTGCAGATGGGGGTCTCCTTGGTGCTGCAGTGCCGACCCCCTGCAGGGCTACCCCCTCCTGTCATCTTCTGGATGGATAACAGTGAGTCATTTTCATGTGTACATATGAATTTCACATTCAGTAGAGCAATAACAAACAAATATGCCTTGTTGGACCCCCAGAAACACTCTTTTTCTCCACGTCCTTCAGACTTCCAGAGGCTACCACTGGATAAACGAGTGTCTCAGGCTCTTAATGGAGACTTGTACTTTTCAAATGTTCTCCCAGAAGACAGCAGGCCTGACTACATCTGCTATGCCCGCTTCCCTCACACACAAACCATCCAGCAGAAACAGCCTATCTCGGTCACCGTGCTGAACAGTAAGTCAAAACGCTGAATACAACTCCAGTTGACAGTATTCCAGGACTCAGACGCTACCTGGGTAAAACTTACTTTATTTTCTTCTTTTCTTCTTTTCTGATGTGCAAAACTTTAAAGATTTTGCCTTTCACAGTGAATTTTATTTGACGTTTCTAGATGTTTTTCCTGCATTTTGTGATCACTGGGATCTTGTGTTTCTAGTTTTCATGTCTTAGAATTTCTGTGCTGTTCTTCCTGTTCTTCCACCTTTCCTGAGCTTTATTTGATTTTGCAATGATAATATCTCAATGTCAGTGTAGTGTACCCAAAGTCACTTACTAGTAAAGACAAGCATTTCCTGTTTTCTTTCCTAGTTTTGCATGCTTATGATTTTCTGTTATATTACAGTGGAAACTATGAATGAGACTGTGGCTGCTTTGTACAATATCACTGATTTCTATAGTGGTGAGTGCTGCTGGTTTATTCCCATTCAGCCCCCTACATGTGAACCCAGCCCTGTTTTTACTCCCTTGCCTAACCATACCCAACATACAGTACACACTCAACTTTAAATTGGCCATAATCCCCTCCTTTGTGATGATTTTAACTTTTCCTCAGATTTATCTCGTTTTTATCCCGTTAGAGTGTCTCCTCATGCAAAATCAGCGTCAGAGTCAAACCTGTGATTTGGTCAATATAAATAAAAATGACTTGACTGTCATGCATGACACAGTACGCACATGGTCTGATCAAGCTTCCAGCATAGCAGTAAATGTCAGCTGTAATCATAAATAAAATGCATATAAATATTCAGACTGATCTTGTGATCTGCTCAGTCAAGCATAAGTTCAATGATCATCCACCATGACCACATACATTGCTCTTATTCCACCTTCTGATGCGTTTCTGACTGCTTCAGCAAAGGAACGTTCAAAATGCCCAGATCCTTCCATTAAAAACTTCTGAGGGATGTGTGTGGATGAGTGCTTGCTTTTCGCCAAGAACCCCCCTGTTGCCATAGCAACAAACTTACATCTATCCCCTCAGGGGGATTCCTCTCGCTCTCTGATGTTGAGATTCTGCTCACATGTAATGAGGCATTAAGAGAAAACTTTGTGTTGCATCATCACTCGCTCATTTACTATCCCTTCTATCCACTTTGAAAAAAAAAACGAAATGACTTGTCACTTTGACCGTGTATGTTTCCACCACCTATTTCCTTCATGAGAATACGAATGGGCCCTTGAGCTCATGGATTCACCCAACCCCCTTTGGGGATCACACTATGGGGAAGAAGAGCCTTCAGGTCTAATGTGACGGTTTGGTTCTGATTTAGTCGTGTGTCCTCATGTGTTCAGACAGCCCAGAGGGAGAGCATCGCCCCGGTTTCATGATGCCTCTGGGCACCACTAGCACAAAGATGGTTCTGAGAGGGGAGACTCTGGAGCTGGAATGCATTGCTGAGGGCTTGTAAGTGACATCTGCTGTAACTTGTCTTAATAATCTGGACACACTTTTTTATATTATGTGCAGAAACGGCACAAAACAAACATCTGATTGTAACTGCTTCTGTGACAGGCCCACTCCAGATATCTCCTGGCAGAAGGATGGAGCAGAGCTGCCGAGCAGCAGGATGTCTGTTCAGAACTTCCAGAAAACACTCAAGATTTCTGATGTGAATGAAGGTGATGCTGGAGACTACCATTGTACAGCTTCAAACAAGCTGGGCACTACACACCACGTCATCAAGGTCACTGTCAAAGGTATGCAGTTTTCTTGTTTCACTCTAGGGCCTTCACTCTGTGAGCAATTTCTTTTTATTGTTACATCAGAATTGTATATTAATGTTTCTTCTGTAGTAAATGAATTCAAGGTCGACAAAATTTGACATCCCTAAAGCACACTATGCATCATGTTGCAAAAGGTTTTTGGCATTCTCTCTAAAATCCGGCTCTGTCTCTTCTTTATATTTGTCCGTCATGCACAGCGGCTCCTTTCTGGGTCAGCGCCCCGAGGAACCTGATCCTCGCCCCGAATGAGACTGGCATCCTGACTTGTCGAGTCAATGGAGAACCCAAACCAAAGATTAGTTGGTTTGTCAATGGAGTCCCCATAGAGAGTGAGTAAAATGAGACCATGCTTTCAAAAATAGAGTACTACATTTACACACACTTATAGCACCTGACAGCAAAAGAGTTGCAGTAGTAGTGTTTTTTTTGTTGTTTTTTTACACTGTATGGTATTCTATATAGTTTGGTGTGATGCGTCAGGAACGCTGTGCTTGTTTCTACATACACAAAATGCTTATGGTGTCTCTCATAATTTAATAGACGCACCCGAGGACCGCAGTCGGAAAGTGGATGACGACACTGTGATTCTTAGTAATGTGCAATCAGGGTCTAGTGCTGTCTACCAGTGCAACGCATCCAATGAATTTGGTTACCTGATGGCAAATGCTTTTGTCAACGTTCTTGGTAAGTTCAACTAAGTCTGTTTAGCTGAAACTGTACACAAAAGTTGATTGTAAATTTTGGCTTATTTAGATAATGTTGTGCTTCTTCCCATAGCTGAGCCACCAAGGGTGCTCACGCCACCCAATCGTGTGTACCAGGTGATCACCAACACCCCTGCATTACTTCACTGTGCTTCCTTTGGCTCGCCAATACCAACCATCACATGGTAAGATTCTGATCAGTTTTTTTTTTATTCGAAAACAATAAAGGTTTTGCATGGATAACACCAGTGAGAATCAATGTTTTGTTAGTTCAGCCATTTCCCCACCAATTTTGCTGCACAGCACCGTTTAACGCATGTTTGCTGTTTCTGTGCAGGTTCAAAGATAGTCAGATCAGCATTAAGAATGGTGACTCTTATGTGATCCATGAGAATGGTACATTGGAGATCAATGTGGCCCAGACTGTAAACAGTGGAAAGTACACCTGCATTGCCACCAACAACCTTGGGCTCAAGGAGAACCACATGACCCTGGAGGTTAAAGGTCAGCTATGGACCAGTCACAACAGTGAGACTGGTGGTTCGACTCTTAGCCTGTCAAAAATACTATTATAGCTCTAAAAGGGCATCTATGGTTATGAGTTCACGTGGTCATCGAGCTATATTGCTAATATGGACTCTCCATCTTCCAGAGCCCACCCGTATCCTGAAGCAGCCAGAGTACAAGGTAGTCCAGAGAGGAATGAGCGCTTCGTTTGAGTGTAAAGTCAAACACGATCCGTCCCTAATTCCTGTCATGATCTGGTTAAAAGACAATGGAGACTTGCCTGATGATGACAGGTACAAAGTTCCTGAGAATCACAGGAGATTAATCTCACTCATTTTAACTCTTGTTATTCAGATAATGAAAAAAAAAACAGTGATATAACTCAGAGAAGAGGAAAAATGAATCATCTCTGTGATATTTTCATCAGGTTTGTGGTGGGCGCAGAGAGTCTGACCGTCAAAGATGTGACAGACGGAGATGAGGGCACTTACACCTGCATCATGAACACCACCCTGGATCAAGACTCAGCCAGTGCCATGCTGACTGTCGTAGGTATGTTCACAGTCGAACACTCATTCAAAAGTCTTCTCAGGAGGTCGGGGATTGTGAGTCGAGAAATCATGCATCATCATCAGGATGCATGTATTTTTAAAGAAAGAAAGACGTTTTGGTGAAACATGGAGAAGTATTTTATTGTGTTTTGACTCAACGCAAGCCTGAATGAACAAATGAGATCTATATCAACTTTAATAAATCTCATCTTTATAAAATTTCAGCAGTAGTGGGTATCAGTTATAATCTAATTTAGTGTCTCCTTGCCACAGTATTTTTCCTGCTTTTCTGACGTTTCTAATATCTGTCACTGACAACTTATCTCTTCTACTCTTGCTTCTCGCTGTCTCAGAGGCTACACCTACTCCAGCTATTGTCTACGGTAAACACTGACCATAGATCAGGATTTCGTAGCCTTCATCAGTTCTGTTCGTAAAAACCTGTAGCTACCATTTCATCTTAATGTTTCTTTTTTGTCCATCGTTGTTGTTGCTTTCTTTTATTTCACATTTTACCACTTGATGTACATTTAGTTTGTTTCATACGGAGCATGTGTTTTACATTTGAAAGATTTTCATTTCATTTTGAAATGCCTCACCCACACAGGTGTTTTCACCTGTGCTGATTGCAGAGGTCTCGTCAGTCAGAAGTGAGAACACCTGCGTTTGTGTGCGTGGTCTTAAAATGTTTAATTAAAACAAATATACTTTTAAAATTAAAATATAAGAAACAATGCTTTCTTGACAAAATTAGAAATCTTTTTTCTATTGTATAAACAAATACATGACATTTAGAATTGATGAGTTTGTTCATATTACTTACATTGCACTTTCGACTCTGACTGTTTACTCTAATCTCAATAAAAAAAATCAATTTAATTAAACAATCAAAGTAATTTACTCTGCATTTTAATACAGCACTCTGTTTTCAGTAAAAACTATAAGACTCAAATTTACAATTTCAAACTTGTCCAATCAGTTGCTAGGACTAACTACAATCAACAGCAGAGAGAGAGAGAGAGAGTGTAATTTTTTCTGTGGTCCTCGTTGTGTTTTCAGAGAAACCTGACCCTCCAACTGACCTGGAACTGACTGACCAGACAGAGAGGAGCGTTCAGCTCACCTGGATCCCTGGAGACGAACACAACAGTCCCACACAGAGTATGAAATGTTTTAATGTTGCTGCTTAGATGTTTGGCAGCAAGTTTATCGAACTACACTACACTGTTCCACTGCCAGACCTGAAAATCGACACTATTGTCGCTGACAACAAAAACTGAATTTCCACATAAAACCTGTCAATGCACAATCTTCTCTTGTGCAGGAAGTTCAGATACAATTTATGCTTCTGAAGCAGCTGTAGTTTTGTGGAAATAAAAAAGACATGGACTTTGAAGTTGGCATGTAATGAGCCTCCATGCCTAAATATACACGTACTTAACCTAAATAAAATCACCATCAGAAAGAAATGTTTGTTTTTTCTGTCGAGTTTCTTTGAGGAACTCTCGAACAAATTATTAAACCTGAAAACTTTTTCACATTCCCCAGTGTTTCTGGTCCAATATGAAGATCTGCTTCACGGGCCAGGTGTTTGGATCAACCTGACGGAGGTCGGTGGTACTGAAACCACAGCACGGTTAAACCTCTCTCCATACGTCTACTATTCATTCAGAGTCCTGGCTATCAATCGTGTTGGTGCCAGCCAACCAAGCCAGCCCTCAAGCCAATACAGGACCAACCCTGCAGGTGATACACATGGTCACCCTCCAGAAAAAAAAAGAGTTGCAATGTGTATTTCGAAAACAGTCACTGATTGAACCATATTTTGGGGTTTTTTCTAGCTCCTGATGAAAATCCATCAGATGTTCAGGGAGTGGGAACTGAGCCTGGCAACTTAGTGATATCCTGGACAGTAAGCTATATTTTTGTTAGCTTGGCAATCACTTATTGTGTGCTGAATTTTGTGAGTCTATTTGTTGTCGTTGTTTCATTTTGAAGTGTGTACAGTAAGTATTGCTTGGAAAATATTGTAGTTTTTCCAGCAACTGACTCTAAAATATTTTCTGTAAAGCCACTGACAGGATTTCAGTCTAATGGGCCCAATCTGGAGTACAGAGTACTGTGGAAACGGAAAGACGTGGATGAGGATTGGTCCTCGAAGAACGTGGCCAACGTTTCCCAGTTTGTTGTAACTGGAACTACAACCTATACGCCCTATATGATCAAGATTCAAGCTTTTAATGATTACGGCAGTGGTCCAGAGCCTAAAGTATTCACCGGATACTCTGGAGAAGACTGTGAGTGAACTGATTGTTTTCCACATTGCAAGGTTCAAAAAAAGTTTAAAGAATTTATTTAGTATCAAGGATGACTAAATAAATTCTTTAAATTCTTGTTGAAATACACTTTTGTATAAGCCGTTGGTTTGCTGCTGTTAGATTTATATTGTTTTATATATTAAATAGTCTTTGTCTTAACCAGATGCTTCTCTCTCTTATTGCTCTGCAGTGCCTTTGTCTGCTCCTGATAATGTGCAGATCATGGTTCACAACAGCACACTTGCAGAAGTACACTGGGAGCCCGTATCTTCCCCTTCAGTTAGAGGAAAACTACAGGGATACAAGGTATTGTTTGATACTGATGAAGGATGTGTGATGAAATGTGGTGGTTGGATTTGTAGAAACTGAATTCATTAATTCATCACTAATACATCCTTAAACATCAGAATGTTTGAATGCGTGTCCAGTTGTGTGTGACTATGTGTGCATAGGGGTGTTTTATCTTACCATTTCAGTAACTTATTTTCAGAAAATTGAATGTCATGAAATGGCTTGAAATAAGTCTGACTTAAAACCTAAACGTAAACGTGATCCCACCGGACAAACTGTTCCCTGTCAGGCATAAACTAAAAGTGTGATGATGCACTCAGAACACTGAATTCAGTTTGAAATGGCAGCATATATTAAATGTATCACTGCATATATTTGCAGTATGTGAGTTATTGCCAACTTAAGATATATAGCTCAGACCTTGATAAATCTCATACTGATTTGCTTTCATTATAAGTCATGTAAATAAAATTTAAGAAATGAAAGATACCCCAGAAATCCTTTGATCGAAAATGCAAGAGGGCAGTCAATTAAATGTTGTTTTAAACAATATTTCCACCATGTGGACACTGTGAGACTTGCAACACTTGTCACTTGTACATATAGATAAAAACTATTTTCTTGTTCTAAAATAAATTAACATCTGATCACATTACCCTGGAAACAGGTTCAGTTTGAAAGGCTCCCTGAAGCAGGGCTTTTCTTTTCATCATAAGCCTATTTGTATGTGTATATGGTTCATAGTGTTAATGAGGAAAAAACAGAACTACAGTGCACGTCAGGCTAATATATGAATTAACTCCTGGTGGTTTTTTCTAGGTATACTACAGTCGCGTGCGTGGCTTGCACGAGACAGAAGGGGAGACGGAGCAGCAGGAGCAGGTTTTGACATTCAGTGGGAATCGTAGCGAGGGACGTCTGCCAGGCCTCCAGCCTTATAGCCTCTACAACCTCACCATCAGGGTCCTTAATAACAAAGGAGAAGGGCCTCCTAGCCCCAACAAGGAGTTTGACACACCTGAGGGAGGTGTGTATGGCTGGTGTCGTCTGATGTGGTTGTTCTGCAGGCCTAGAGCATCATCCAAATAGAAAATTGATGATTTTCTTGTCTTGAAAGTTATTTTGCATGTAATTCTAATGCAAAGACCAACGATTTGATATTAAGGGTCATACAGCACTTCCATGTTCTGCTCCATAGCCACTATCTTATGAACTTCTGCTATGCTGAATCCCATAAATAGGTCCTGTGTAACGTTCTGTGGTCGTGTTTTTTGTTTTTTAGTCCCAGGGCCTCCCTCTTTTCTGAACGTCATAAACCCCGGTTTGGACTCTCTCACTCTGGAATGGGGCCCACCAATGAAAAACAATGGTCGCCTCGCTGGATACACTCTGAAATACCAACCAGGTAGGCTTCCAAGCTGTCCGACACACTGCCTGTTCTAAACAGTATGCTGCAGCTTTTATGCAAAGGATTGTTGCGCATTTCTAACTTCATCCTCCTTTTCAATTTCTTCACCCTTTCTTTCTGTATCTCTGCAGTCAACAACACCAATGAACTGGGACCAGTAAAGGTCAAGAACTTCCTTGCCAATGAGACCATAATTACCTTGGACAACCTGAACTCCAGCATGCTCTACAAGTTTTACTTAAGTGCAAAGACAATCAAGGGCTCTGGCCCCATCATCACAGAGGAGGCCTTCACTGCCATGGACACAAGTGAGTTATTTATGCGTTCACCCTTTAGCTTCATCTGTAGCAAATTACATGCATAATAGGAAGAGAAAGTCCTTTCTCAGTGGCATTTAAGCAAAAAAAAACAAGTGCAAGGGTCGGAATCACAGCCCCCCGACAGATTCCTGTGAGCTTAAAGGTCCTACTGCATTCCACACCTTATACGCGCTCTATCTCTTTTCTCTTTTTTTTCTTCTCTCTGAAGTTCGTACTCAGCCCACTGTAGAGACGGGCAAAGGTAACCCAAGTTTGCCAATGGAAGCACCTGCATGTTAATTCATACCATCAGATATTAGAAACAATAAAAAAAAGAGCTTAGCATAGATATTGTCTTTAGTTTAATTATCCCTGCATGTTACTAAGTTAGCATGTCCTGTGTAAATAAATAGGATTTAAGTGTGACAGACTTCCATGGCATCTGCAAGCAACCATGCTTGTGTCCTCCTGTGAGAGAGTAGGTTGCACTTACTGCAACATAGTTTCAAATACTGGGTCTTTAAAATAACTGTGCTTGCCGTCTTTACCTCTTGTATTTGCCTTCTTCAAATGAACATGTGTTCATTCGAAGACTTGCGCATGATGCTTGTGAATGCGTCTCAGTCCAGTACTAACACATTTTATAGACCTGCTGATGATATAAACTGATGGATCTGCGTATCTGGTTTAAATCTGGTTTCAAGAATATGCATGCTGCAGTGCTGTGCTTCAGAGCTGGTAATTTATTTGAATGCTGAATCAGGTGCTAAACTTCACTCGAAATCTCAGCATGTCAACTTTATTTGTAAAACATATACTCTGCAGTTTTTACCGTATGGTGTCTATTGTGGTGTGTATGTGTGATGTCTCACTCTTTTCCATGTTCTTTCAGGCCCCACAGAGCCCCCTCACCCAACCTCCCCCATCACTCAGTCTCCGCCTCCCCCGTTTCACAAGGGTACAAGCGCACTCCCTGTGTCCCCTTCTACCTCCCCAAATATCTACACATATTCTCTGCCCTGCCAAAAATGGCCCATCTCGCCAAAATATTAGCTTTATTAATGGTTTCTATCAGCATTTTTACACGTCTTCACAAGTAAATTTGACTGTGGATTTCTCTCACCCAACTAGTACTTGTTTGGCTTGTTTTAAGAGGACTAAGATGAGAAATCCTCGCTGAGATGGCTATTTTTAGCAGCAATATTTACCGACCTGCTTCTATGTTGTGGCAGGATCTGACACTATTCGGAAAGTTACTTTGTCATAACAAAAACTGTGTTGCCATGTATTATGTAGTGGGACATTCAGCCAACATTCAAAGGTTTTAAAATAATAGATGCTGTTTCAGTCGTGCTGTTTTATTTTCTCTAAGTCAAACTGGAGTTCTTTTTGTACATTTTTAGTTCAATTTGCCGGAAGAGCTCTGGATACAGCTGGTGTATTTTTTTGTTGTTGTTTTTTTCCTTATTATGAATTAGTAGATTTTTAGGCACTCATTTGAATGAGTTGGGAATGTGACTTTTGAATTAAACCCCTTGATTCTGTTTCTCTCCTGTGTGCTCAGTGCCACCTGTAGGCCCGGCGTTTGGCACAGTTAACACGTCTGTATCGGAGGAAGGTGCAGTGATCAGTTGGGATTACTTTGGACACCATAAGAATGTATATGTGGAATATATTGTAGAAAACAGTAAGGCTTTACTTTGTATTCGCAGTCATCTCAAAACATGAGTACATGCATTGATTGGCTGTCTATAATTGAATCTATAAATATCATCATTTAAATAATTATTCCCCCCCTCCAAAAGCTCCCTGAATCTAATTCCTGTCCATCCACTACATCGATTCTAGGTAAAGAGGACTGGAAAAAGGAGTTGGTAAACGGTTCACACTGGCATATGATAAAAGGTTTAAAGCCGGGGACGTCCTATAGGGTGCGCGTGGTAGCTAGAGACCCTGCTGACCCGACGGTCCACAGCACAGACGAAGTGTTGGTTACAGTGCCAGGTGAGGCGGCATGCCTCGGGATAGATGGTCTTTGTTTTCTTGTTTTATTTGCCTTGTCTCGTTTTCCCATCCCCTCTCTGTTACAGTACTGTCTCATTGTCAGACATACGACGCTACATTCCCACGTGAATGTACGGTAGTCAGCTTGGTAGTGTGCAAGCATGTTGTCATCAAGTTGGTCTGATGCATAAAATCATTACTAAGAGGTTCATTGTTTTACTGCTGTGACTTTTGTTTGTCTTTCTTTTTGTCCCGTTTACAGCGCCTAAACAATCATTGCACATTAACCCATTTTTACATTCCATTTTTGTGTTGACAGCCTCCGTTAATCTCAGTGTTGCGCAGCATGAAGAAAACAGATTTCACCTTTTTAGCAGCCTGGATTGAGATTTGGACAGTTGGTTTTATTGTTTCTCTCTGTCTGTGCCCCAGCTGTGCCCAGTCGTCAGGTCGACATTGCCACCCAGGGATGGTTTATTGGACTGATGTGTGCCATCGCTCTCCTCATCTTGGTCCTTCTCATAGTCTGCTTCATCAAGAGGAACAAGGGTGGCAAATACCCAGGTAATGCACTCAATATCAATGCAATTTCAAGCTTATTGACATGTAACGGATGGATATTTAAAAATAAATTGTGTAATCTTCAGTGAAAGAGAAAGAAGATGCTCACCAAGACCCGGAAATCCAGCCCATGAAGGAGGATGATGGGACATTTGGAGAGTACAGGTGAGAGATCAGTCGGTGAAGATCACAACACACAAGTTTTTTTTTTTGGTGGTGCACTTCTTCTTTTTTTCATTCATTGTGTCCTGACTCGACTGTTTGTATGTAGAACAATTTACCAGGCTGCAGAGACACTCTCCACAGCAGACCCCATTACCAAACACTCCATAGAGGCAAGGCAAAGATCTGCACTACTTTGTGTTGATTCTTATAATGTCCGACTCACCTGGCACACTGGCCATCTAATGAACAAATGCAAAATCTTTATCATTTTAACAAGTAATCTAATCTTTTGCTCAGTCACGTGTATGCTAACTGTTCAAAAAAAGTGTAAACAAATTCCATTGTAGTTTTTTCTATCACATCTTCACATTTTTCTTAGAATATTGCAAATTTTTCTGATGTAAGACTCGAGGGCTGAAAGTTTGCGTGAATGTATTTTTTAAAAAATGTGGATGTGTGCTTTTACATGTTTCCATACACATGCTTTGTCTCATCTGTGTCCTAGGCTCATGAATTGCTTTTCATGTGTCCTTCCATTCTTATCTTTGTTTTGTTTTTTCGGCGGGTTTAGGTCAATGGAGAGGTAAGAAGAAGATGTGGTAAAACCAAGCATGCATGCAAGCTATGTTTCTGACCTAAGCGAAACTAAAAGCGCATCAACTTATCTGGTTTTGCTATGTCATCGTACTCATTGACATAGTCAAAACCATAACTACAGTTACAACATTAACACTCATGTTCATTACTGTAAATGAACAAGAAAATAGAGTTTAGATTTATTTCGACTCTGATTGTAGAGCTTGAAAAGTTTTGACTGGAGTAGGAAGTTTTTAGACCAAATGAACACGCTGACAGAAGGTAACAGAGTCTTTGTGGGGGGGGTAAGGTGCATTTTTGAGTGTTGCATGTAAACTGAAAGCATATTGGTTGATTTTATTTCAGAAATGATGTATAAAGGTAAAGTATTGCAAGAGACTGAACAGCACGCTTCTGCAAAATCCTCCTCAGCAGTGGTCACTAGCCCTAAATCTGAACAGCACCCAGGCTTAAAACAGCACTAACACTATAGATAATACTGTAAGATACCATAGATGTAGCTGAGCTACTCCACTGTACAAGAACCATTTTTCAGGCATCCATTTGTTATTGTGCATTATAATAACCAATGAGCAATTGTGTATATGTTTGGCGACTTAGGGTCAGTCACTGGGGCTCTACCAGCTCACTTGTAGCATC